>NW_022261985.1:659640-781311 GCF_002021735.2 Oncorhynchus kisutch
AAGCCAGAGGTAACCAGACCATCAGTAAGATAGAGGTAACCAGACCATCAGTAAGATAGAGGTAACCAGACCATCAGTAAGATAGAGGTAACCAGACCATCAGTAAGATAGAGGTAACCAGACCATCAGTAAGATAGAGGTAACCAGACCATCAGTAAGATAGAGGTAACCAGACCATCAGTAAGATAGAGGTAACCAGACCATCAGTAAGATAGAGGTAACCAGACCATCAGTAAGCCAGAGGTAACCAGACCATCAGTAAGCTAGAGGTAAACAGACCATCAGTAAGCTAGAGGTAAACAGACCATCAGTAAGATAGAGGTAACCAGACCATCAGTAAGCTAGAGGTAAACAGACCATCAGTAAGCCAAAGATAACCAGACCATCAGTAAGATAGAGGTAAACAGACCATCAGTAAGCCAGAGGTAAACAGACCATCAGTAAGCCAGAGGTAAACAGACCATCAGTAAGCCAGGGATAACCAGACCATCAGTAAGCCAGAGATAACCAGACCATAGTGAACAGTGTAATTCCATCTGATGTCTTCTTTACATCCTTAGACATATTGTCAGGATAAGTAATGAAGTGGAGGCTGTTCATACACCAGGGGGGGCACACAGTCTCAGAGAAGACACCATACACCAGGGGGGGCACACAGTCTCAGAGAAGACACCATACACCAGGGGGGCACACAGTCTCAGAGAAGACACCATACACCAGGGGGGGCACACAATCTCAGAGAAGACACCATACACCAGGGGGGGCACACAATCTCAGAGAAGACACCATACATCCATGGCTGCTTCCTGTGTCTGTTTAACATTCATGGCAATTTCATCCCAGCCTGAGCCTTTATTAAAAAAAGACCAAAGTTCTGTACAGAGACGAGCGCCATAACGCGCCCCGTTCATTACGCCCGCCGCTCCTTCCTCAATTGTGTCGGTGGTCCCTCAGCTTTTAGATTGTGGCCCTCTTAGCCATGTTTATTCAAGCTGTTACGGTTTGAGGAGCAGCCATTCTTGATGCCGGCAAGAGTTTGAGCGAGGAGTAGTGCCGGGCCCTGAATGCAAAGCGTTTGTCTCTGTGTGGAAAACTCACAGTTGACTAAACCCAAGATGGCAATTAGGAAATGGTCTGTGAAATGGCTTGATAGCGCAAGACTGTGAGATAGTTCACTCAAATTCATTTAAAATAACATATTTGGGGTCTCTCCCCAATTGCAGGGTCCAGGGCTTGCCGGTAGTAATGAAAATTAAGCCGCCGCCACCGGGCACTTGACGACAGGCTTGAAAAACATAATTGGCGGAATGTGAAGTGCTCTTCGAGAGCTCAAAAGCTCCTGTAACAATGTCGAAGCTTCTCACTGCACAGACGGGAAAGGGGGGAAAACTTTGACAGACTTCTGTAGCGACAAAAAAATATTTCCTGGAATTAACCAATGAAACCAAACGATCTAGCAAACTAGCTCTGGGTGTTATGTGAATATTGTCTCCTTACGATTAGTGGATGATGTTTTTTAGTCTTATTTGAAATGTAACGACTTGTATTACTTTTTTGGAATGTTTTTTAAGTTATTGTTTGGAGAAACAAGGAGAGAGAGAGAGTGGTTTAAAATATCAACAAGTGCTGTGTTGGTGGAGAGAGAGAGAGTGGGAGGGGGAGAGAGAGAGGGAGGGGGAGCGAGTGGTTTAAAATATCAACAAGTGCTGTGTTGATGGGGGGAGAGAGAGAGGGAGGGAAAGAGAGAGAGAGTGGTTTAAAATATCAACAAGTGCTGTGTTGATGGAGGGAGAGAGAGAGGGAGGGAAAGAGAGAGAGAGTGGTTTAAAATATCAACAAGTGCTGTGTTGATGGAGGGAGAGAGAGAGGGAGGGAAAGAGAGAGAGAGTGGTTTAAAATATCAACAAGTGCTGTGTTGATGGAGGGAGAGAGAGAGGGAGGGAAAGAGAGAGAGAGTGGTTTAAAATATCAACAAGTGCTGTGTTGAGAGAGAGAGGGAGGGAAAGAGAGAGAGAGTGGTTTAAAATATCAACAAGTGCTGTGTTGATGGGGGGAGAGAGAGAGGGAGGGAAAGAGAGAGAGAGTGGTTTAAAATATCAACAAGTGCTGTGTTGATGGAGGGAGAGAGAGAGGGAGGGAAAGAGAGAGAGAGTGGTTTAAAATATCAACAAGTGCTGTGTTGAGAGAGAGAGGGAGGGAAAGAGAGAGAGAGTGGTTTAAAATATCAACAAGTGCTGTGTTGATGGAGGGAGAGAGAGAGAGAGGGAGGGAAAGAGAGAGAGAGTTAATAGATATAAATAACAACAGAGATGATAGAAAATGATGGTTGTGAATTATAGAGAGTGAACAACCCAATGTTTAGCTTGTTCATGTAGCTGCACTAAAAAAGGTGCATATGCTCAGTCAGACAGGGGGGGGATTGTGTGTTATGATTAGTGTGTAGTTAGTGTGCAAAACCTGCCTCAACATCTCCCTCTGAGCCAGTGCGGCCCATTGTTTCAACCCCATGTTAAGTGCCTGTGTGTTCTCCCCGAACACATTATGAAAACCAAATAATGATCTCATGAAAGCAGACAGTTGAGCAAACAGTTATTGTAATATCCGGGTATACTTTCTCCATATCTCTTGAGAGATTCTGTTGATTGTGTTACTTTCCGTTTAGAACTTTAACGTGTAATTAATGAAATGTTCTTGAATGATGTTTGCTCCTCTCAAGGAGAGAGGAGGCTTCCTCACACATCTTACCGTCATTAGAGTGACAGGACTGCTCATAGACACCAATGTGCTATCTAAAGGCAGCTGGGAGTGGACAAGGAGATTACGTCCAAGGACGTAATTGAGTAACGATTTCCTCATGCAAACACATTCAGAGGCGTATCATTTCATTGTGCCTGGATGCAAGACTGTGAATGCGACCCGGGCTTCAGTCAGTGGAAAACCAGAGATCAGTGTTGTACAACACCACACTAATTATGGACAGAAAATAATGTTAATGATTGGAACAGAACATCAGTGTGAATGTTAATCACAAGAACAGTTTTAATTCATTGTGAAGCTAAATCTCCCCCTCCTCGCACCTGTCCTTCTGGAAACTACCGTTTCTAATCAACTGTTCTACTGTCCCTTGGGGACTTTCACACTACTGTCCCTTGGGGACTTTTCACACTACTGTCCCTTGGGGACTTTTCACACTACGGTCCCTTGTGGACTTTTCACACTACTGTCCCTTGGGGACTTTTCACACTACTGTCCCTTGGGGACTTTTCACACTACTGTCCCTTGGGGACTTTTCACACTACTGTCCCTTGGGGACTTTTCACACTACTGTCCCTTGGGGACTTTTCACACTACAGTCCCTTGGGGACTTTTCACACTACGGTCCCTTGGGGACTTTTCACACTACAGTCCCTTGGGGACTTTTCACACTACTGTCCCTTGGGGACTTTTCACACTACAGTCCCTTGGGGACTTTTCACACTACTGTCCCTTGGGGACTTTTCACACTACTGTCCCTTGGGGACTTTTCACACTACTGTCCCTTGGGGACTTTTCACACTACTGTCCCTTGGGGACTTTTCACACTACTGTCCCTTGGGGACTTTTCACACTACTGTCCCTTGGGGCTTTTCACACTACTGTCCCTTGGGGACTTTTCACACTACTGTCCCTTGGGGGCTTTTCACACTACTGTCCCTTGGGGACTTTTCACACTACTGTCCCTTGGGGACTTTTCACACTACTGTCCCTTGGGGACTTTTCACACTACTGTCCCTTGGGGACTTTTCACACTACTGTCCCTTGGGGACTTTTCACACTACTGTCCCTTGGGGACTTTTCACACTACTGTCCCTTGGGGACTTTTCACACTACGGTCCCTTGGGGACTTTTCACACTACTGTCCCTTGGGGACTTTTCACACTACTGTCCCTTGGGGACTTTTCACACTACTGTCCCTTGGGGACTTTTCACACTACTGTCCCTTGGGGACTTTTCACACTACTGTCCCTTGGGGACTTTTCACACTACTGTCGCTTGTGGACTTTTCACACTACTGACCCTTGTGGACTTTTCACACTACGGTCCCTTGTGGACTTTTCACACTACTGTCGCTTGTGGACTTTTCACACTACTGACCCTTGTGGACTTTTCACACTACGGTCCCTTGTGGACTTTTCACACTACTGTCGCTTGTGGACTTTTCACACTACGGTCCCTTGTGGACTTTTCACACTACGGTCCCTTGTGGACTTTTCACACTACTGTCCCTTGTGGACTTTTCACACTACTATCCCTTGGGGACTTTTCACACTACTGTCCCTTGTGGACTTTTCACACTACTGTCCCTTGTGGACTTTTCACACTACTGTCCCTTGAGGGTTTTTCACGCTACTGTCCCTTGTGGACTTTTCACACTACTGTCCCTTGTGGACTTTTCACACTACTGTCCCTTGAGGGCTTTTCACGCTACTGACCAGAACCGACCTGAGCCAACCTGACCTGAGCCGAACCGACCTGATCCGAACCAACCTGAGCCAACCTGGCCTGAGCCAACCTGACCTGAGCCGATCTGAACCAACCTGACCTGAGCCAAACCAACCTGAGGTAACCTTACCTGAGCCAACCTGACCTGAGCCAACCTGACCTGAGCTGAACCAACCTGAGCCAACCTGACCTGAGCCAACCTGACCTGAGCCAACCTGACCTGAGCTAACCTGACCTGAGCCGAACCAACCTGAGGTAACCTGACCTAGCCAACCTGACCTGAGCCAAACCAACCTGAGCCGAACCAACCTGAGCCAACCTGACCTGAGCCAACCTGACCTGAGCCAAACCAACCTGAGCCAACCCGACCTGAGCCAACCAGACCTGAGCCAACCTGACCTGAGCCGAACCGACCTGAGCCAACCTGACCTGAGCCAACCTGACCTGAGCCAACTTTACCTGAGCCGAACCGACCTGAGCCAACCTAACCTGAGACTTGCCATGTTACACAACCATTACATTAGCTGGATATGTTCTAGAAGGAACAATGTGAGAAAATATATATATCCGAACCAGCACAGTACGGTTCTGGTAGGCCTCGTAGCATGAATCAGGTTGAAATCTATCACAGGCCTTACAGAGGATCTAGTTTTTATGAATCCATCCAGACGTCAGTATGTCCTTTGACTTGGGCTTCCATTGGGGTCAGTAATTATGGTTAGTAACGAGGTGGTTTGGGGGGGGGGGGTGTAATCAAGGGGCAGTTAAGACCCTTTATATCCTCTCTGGGGGCATAATTGGTCCTGGGCTGTTTATATGATTAAGTGCCACTGTGGGTCTGACAGCTAAGAACCACTCTCTTTTCACACTTGGCATTTCATTAAAATGGAAGGTACTTTACTCTAATGAAAAGTAAATGTGTTGCTGACTGCGACTACAATAACGTCGTTAATTTCGTAAGGATTATATTTTCTCGACGATGTTATCCGTCGATAATCAATCAATTTCATTGCCCTCGGTCCCCTAAGGGAGGAAGCCAATGTAATGTTTTATTCTCGTACCCATTTATTTGCAATTATGTTTGGGAACAAAATAATCATTTAAGGACATTATTGGGTATAGATAGCCTACACAGCTACTTTCATGTCATTTGGGAAATTCCATGTGAAAACCATTAGTCATTTAAAAGAGCATAACCTCAGGTGGAAATGCTTGGTTGCTTTTATGTCTTTTTCAGTAAAACAAAAAAAGAAGTGAAATAGCAGCTGAAGTCTTACTCTATTGAGGAATATTCTGAATAAGCTCGACCTGTCCTCTGACATGTTGTCACTGCTGACACCTCAACAAAGTCACCTGACTTCTCTTTGTGAGAGAGCTGTCTGGATGTCAAAAGTCAAATTTAAAGCCCACAGCTGTTGATTTATTCTCAGTGTAAATATTCTCTCAGTGTAAATACTTTGTATTAGTGTAAATACTTTATCTCAGTGTGAGTACTTTCTCTCAGTGTGAATACTTTATCTCAGTGCAAATACTTTATCTCAGTGTGAATACTTTCTCTCAGTGTGAATACTTTCTTTCAGTGTGAATACTTTATCTCAGTGTAAATACTTTATCTCAGTGTGAATACTTTCTCTCAGTGTAAATACTTTATCTCAGTGTGAATACTTTCTCTCGGTGTAAATACATTATCTCAGTGTGAATACTTTATCTCAGTGTAAATACTTTATCTCAGTGTGAATACTTTATCTCAGTGTAAATACTTTATCTCAGTGTAAATACTTTCTCTCAGTGTAAATCGAGGCCTGCTCCAAATGCTCCAAAGGGATCAAGTCCTATTTAGAACATGCTAGGTGCTGAGACCACCTTGAGCTTTGGAGGTGGTCTTGGTCACATGAGAAATGAGAAACACACATGCATCTGGCCACAATCGAGTCTTTAGCCAGTCTTTGTAGCTCACTGATTTCAACACTACTAGTACAATACTAATTTCAACACTACTAATATAACACTGATTTCAACACTACTAACATAACAGTGATTTCAACACTACTAGTACAATACTGATTTCAACACTACTAGTACAATACTGATTTCAACACTACTAATACAACACTGATTTTATCACAAATAATACAACACTGATTTTAACACAAATAATACAACACTGATTTTATCACAAATAATACAACACTGATTTCAACACTACTAATACAACACTGAATTTAACACAAATAATACAACACTGATTTCAACACTACTATTACAACACTAATTTCAACACCACTAATACAACACTGATTTTAACACAACTAACATAACACTAACTATAGGCTTCCCCATAAAATGATTTAACCAAAAAAAAGTGGCTGTAGTGTTGCAATCAACGTTGATTAGCTCTGATGATGAAGTAATAGTGGTGTGTATTTATAGTGAACCGTCTGTCTGTCCCTCTGAGGCTTTCTGGTGACAGTATATGATCTCATGCTGGGATCATCACACAATGCCATCTCCTCTATATCAAATTAAATCAAATCAAATGTGTTTATATAGCCCTTCGTACATCAGCTGATATCTCAAAGTGCTGTACAGAAACCCAGCCTCCGGGCTGAGATTTGAGTCTCCCCTCACGCTCATTTCACTCTTTACAGATGACCGCTCAATCAGATGGGAATCAGAATACATAATCAGAATACATAATCAACATTCTCCATTCTACACTGGCATGGGATGGACTGAGGGAGGGGAGGGAGTAGCGATTGGAACCCTCGCCACGTTCCCTCTCGGAACGTCTTCGCGTGTATCAGCTCTGTCTTGATGCAATGCTCTGAGAGCGAATCAAGTTCATCAGTCACGCTATTCTGAGAGGGGAGGAAAAATACACATCTCATTCTGACTAAGACAGACTTGTGTGATGTTTGTCTAAGAGTGCGTACTAGTTTGGATTGTGATGAGCTGTGGCCTTCTTTGCAAAGCTGTATACAAACTTCTAACTTATCACTTTACTAAAAGCGTGACTTTTTAAATTGGGTTTCTACATCAACATAAATCAACAAATAAAAAAACAGGGTTGTTTACATTAAATTTTTCACACAGAGATCATTTTATATGATATTTGTTGTTATTTGCTTATGCTTATTTAGAGCAGTTGTGTGCCTGTCTGTCTGCCTGCCTGCCTGCCTGTCTGTCTGTCTGTCTGTCTGTCTGTCTGTCTTCCTGCCTGCTTGTCTTCCTGCCTGCTTGTCTTCCTGCCAGCTTGTCTTCCTGCCTGCCTGCCTGTCTGTCTGTCTGTCTGTCTGTCTGTCTGTCTTCCTGCCTGTCTTCCTGCCTGCCTGCCTGCCTGCCTGCCTGTCTGTCTGTCTGTCTGTCTGTCTGTCTGTCTGTCTGTCTGTCTGTCTGTCTGTCTGTCTGTCTGTCTGTCTGTCTGTCTGTCTGTCTGTCTGTCTGTCTGTCTGTCTGTCTGTCTGTCTGTCTGTCTGTCTGTCTGTCTTCCTGTCTGTCTGTCTTCCTGCCTGCTTGTCTTCCTGTCTGTCTTCCTGCCTGCTTGTCTTCCTGCCTGCCTGTTTTTCTGCCTGCCTGTTTTCCTGCCTGTCTTCCTGCCTGCCTGTTTTCCTGCCTGTCTTCCTGCCTGCCTGCCTGTTTTCCTGCCTCCCCGTCTTCCTGTCTGCCTGTTTTTCTGCATGCATGTCTTCCTGCCTGCCTGTCTTCCTGCCTCCCCGTCTTCCTGTCTGCCTGTTTTTCTGCATGCATGTCTTCCTGCCTGCCTGTTTTCCTGCCTCCCCGTCTTCCTGTCTGCCTGTTTTTCTGCATGCATGTCTTCCTGCCTGCCTGTTTTCCTGCCTCCCCGTCTTCCTGTCTGCCTGTTTTTCTGCATGCATGTCTTCCTGCCTGCATGTCTTCCTGCCTCCCTGTGTGTTTTATTTCCTGTCTATGAGGAGATCATTTCACATCATATTTCCTTCTCTAGGTTATGCCTGGTTTTCTGAAGAACTCCAATTCCCCAGCCAGTTCTTATCGCTCTCCATTCTCAACCCATAGCACCATTCTCAAACATCATGCCTTAATAAATCTTGGGACATTATACACGTGGTTTAATGATCCACAACCCGGGCTCACTTAAATGACTCGGACCTGCACTAGTTCCGTTCTGAACAGCCATAATTGCAAACTGTCTAGTGTAGACAGTGTAGATGCCTCCTTCCTCTCAGCTACCCTCGTCTTTCACCTCTTAGCCCATTAGCGAAGAGTGATAATCAAACTTAACACCTGAACCGTTCAGTTAAGGTACACAGCTTCAGTAGTCAACAGGGAATATGCCTGGGACCACTGGGGATGACTTAAATCAACACTACAAGATAAGTCAAAGTGTATTACTGTATAGGCCACAGGCGGCTGGTGGTAGCTTAATTGGGGAGGATGGCTCATTGTAATTGCTGGAATGGAATAAATAGTACACATTGAACACGTGGTTTTCATGAGTTTAATACCATTCCATTTTTTTTTAACTAGGCAAGTTAGTTAAGAACAAATTCTTATTTACAATGATGGCCTACCCCAGCCAAACCCTAACCCGGACGACGCTGGGTCAATTGTGTGCCGTCCTATGGGACTCCCAATCATGGTCGGTTGTGATACAGCCTGGAATTGAACCAGGGTCTGTAGTGCTGCCTCTAGCACTGAGATACAGCGTCTTAGACCGCTGCACCTCTCGGGAGCCCTCCATTTACTCCATACCAGTAATTATTTTGAGCTGTCCTCCTCTCACCAGCCTCCTGTGTTATCGAAATAGATTTTTGTAAAAACAAAATGATGTAAGAACATTTCTTCCACTAGCAGGAGGTAAAACATGCTAGTTTTACTAGACATACTCTAGTAAGGTATCTTTTAAAAAGCTGTGTCGTCGCTGCATCACATTGCTGAATTATTTACTCACAGAACTGAATGCCTGAAAAGAAAAAACTGTATATTAGTGAAAGCTATTGGAACAGTCTATTGATGAACCATTGGAACAGCCTGTTGGTGAAGCTATTGGAACAGCCTGTTGGTGAAGCTATTGGAACAGCCTGTTGGTGAAGCTATTGGAACAGCCTGTTGGTGAAGCCATTGGAACAGCCTGTTGGTGAAGCCATTGGAACAGTCTATTGATGAACCATTGGAACAGCCTGTTGGTGAAGCTATTGGAACAGCCTGTTGGTGAAGCTATTGGAACAGCCTATTGATGAACCATTGGAACAGCCTGTTGGTGAAGCTATTGGAACAGCCTGTTGGTGAAGCTATTGGAACAGTCTATTGATGAACCATTGGAACAGCCTGTTGGTGAAGCTATTGGAACATCCTGTTGGTGAAGCTATTGGAAAAGCCTGTTGGTGAAGCCATTGGAACAGCCTGTTGGTGAAGCTATTGGAACAGCCTGTTGGTGAAGCTATTGGAACAGCCTGTTGGTGAAGCCATTGGAACAGCCTGTTGGTGAAGCTATTGGAACAGCCTGTTGGTGAAGCTATTGGAACAGTCTATTGATGAACCATTGGAACAGCCTGTTGGTGAAGCTATTGGAACAGCCTGTTGGTGAAGCTATTGAAAAAGCCTGTTGGTGAAGCCATTGGAACAGCCTGTTGGTGAAGCTATTGGAACAGCCTGTTGGTGAAGCTATTGGAACAGCCTGTTGGTGAAGCTATTGGAACAGCCTGTTGGTGAAGCTATTGGAACAGCCTGTTGGTGAAGCCATTGGAACAGCCTGTTGGTGAAGCTATTGGAACAGCCTGTTGGTGAAGCTATTGGAACAGCCTGTTGGTGAAGCTATTGGAACAGCCTGTTGGTGAAGCCATTGGAACAGCCTGTTGGTGAAGCCATTGGAACAGCCTAATGATGAACCATTGGAACAGCCTAATGATGACACCATTGGAACAGCCTAATGATGAACCATTGGAACAGCCTAATGATGAACCATTGGAACAGCCTAATGATGACACCATTGGAACAGCCTAATGATGACACCATTGGAACAACATAATGATGACACCATTGGAACAGCCTAATTATGACACCATTGGAACAGCCTAATGATGACACCATTGGAACAGCCTAATGATGACACCATTGGAACAGCCTAATGATGACACCATTGGAACAGCCTAATGATGAACCATTGGAACAACCTAATGATGAACCATTGGAACAGCCGAATGATGACACCATTGGAACAGCCTAATGATGACACCATTGGAACAACCTAATGATGACACCATTGGAACAGCCTAATGATGACACCATTGGAACAGCCTAATGATGACACCATTGGAACAGCCTAACGATGAACCATTGGAACAGCCTAATGATGAACCATTGGAACAGCCGAATGATGAACCATTGGAACAGCCGAATGATGAAGCTATTGGAACAACCTAATGATGACACCATTGGAACAGCCTAATGATGAACCATTGGAACAGCCTAATGATGACACCATTGGAACAGCCTAATGATGACACCATTGAAATAGCCTAATAATGATTAAATTGGAACAGCCTACTGATGGAACAGCCAGATGGAACAGCCAGATGGTAAAATCCATTGGAACACTCTCCCCGTGCCATTGTATTCTCTCATCGTTTCGCTTGTCATCTTGCCTGAGATTTTCCTTGACTGTGAATCGATACAGCTTCTGGTCAAATTAACAGGTGATCATGTTCTGAAAAACAACTTCTGCCATTGTGGTCAAACCAATGTGGCAGTCACACAGGATGTGCCATTTGGGACACTGCTACAGAGCTGGAGGGAGAAAATGCTGCTTTGGGGGGTTGGAAATAGAGAGAGAGAGAGAGAGAGAGAGAGAGAGAGAGAGAGGAGCTCATAATGGATTGATTCTTACATTTCTTTGAGGGCCTGTTCTTCCTCTGAGGTGAATCGTAATTGCCCACCGGCTTTAATCATGTGTTGAATTGGCAAAAAAACAGGGGGAAAGAGTTCTCAGGTGATTGAGCATCGATCGCTCAGGGAGTCGACCTATTGCTTCTCTCTCTCTCTCTCTCTCTCTCTCTCTCTCTCTCTCTCTCTCTCTTTTTTTCTCTCACTCTCTTTCTTTCTCTCTCCCTCTCCCTCTCTCATTCCCTCTCCCTCCCTCTCCCTCTCTCCCTCCCTCTCTTTCTGCCACAGAGCAGTAGCGAGGGGACATCAGTCTTACCTCAGTGTCACAGGGAAATGGTGGAAACACTAATTACTGTGATGGCCAGGTGGGGAAGAGGAGAAAGAGAAGAGAGGGAGATGGAGACAGAATGAAACAGTGGGGTGCTAGAGCCTTGACTTACGAGTGTCAGCCGTGGTCGGGAATGGAAGAAGAGATGATTGTTTTGTCAAGAGTGTGATTGGTATCTCATCTCTCACTCTGGGCGAGGAGGAGGAGGTGACGTGCATTTTAATGCTCGTCTCTCATTTGGTACAATTGTGACACTCTGAGCACTAGGATTGTGACGTGTGCACTACCTTACACGCTCTCTTCCCTCATTCTTTATCAGGTTTAGTCGTATTCACAGAGGGGAGAAGAGAGGGAGAGGTAACTGTAATTGTATGACATTTAGATCCACTTACTTACAATTCCATTTGAATCAAGGCCCACTTACAAAGACATAAGGAAAGAGTCTTTGGTCGTGTCTACACCTGACACTTACATGTGACTTCTGCTATCAGAATATGAAGATCACACATTTATTTGATTTGCTTTGTGGTGTGGTTGTGTTCTGATCTGTCTGACCACTTCAGGAGGTGGTCAGGGATGCATTGTGTACGGGTTTTCTCCTCAGGCTGGATGCCATCAGGCTATCGAAAGCACATACAGTGGACGATGTCATCAGCATTCATCCCGCAAGTCTCCAGAAAACGTGTGTTTTGGGACCGAGAGGCACCTTTTCATTATAACCTCGAAGGAAATACGCTCCTACCGTTTGAGGAACGTTTTTGCTGGACTCAATGCTACCCAGCTAGCTAATACAGTATTTAGAAAAACAACTTTTTGTTTGGCTAGAGTTATGCTAACCAGTTTGCAATCCTTTTAGCGTTGCTTGCTGGCTAGCTACAGACTTTAGCTGGCTAGTTAGATACAGTTAACTAGCTACTGTCATCAGTTGTTGTTGTGCTATTATCATATTCTGCTATTTCACCATTTGTATAATGCATACTGGCATTTGTATAATGCATCCGGACACACTGTGGACACGGTAGACACATTTAAATGTAGGTGTAGATGCAGGATGGTTTCGGGTTTTCCATGATTAGAATACTAAAGCTGCATGAACTGTCAAGTCTAGACATGGCCTTTGTCATTCATTTAACTATTTGACTTTGCTTGTCTGCTGAATGTCTACTGAACGTCTGCTGAACGTCTGCTGGGCTGTATCTCTCTATCAGAGACATCCAGATACCCTGGAAGGGAGGGAGGGAGTGAGGAGAGGTGGTTTGGGGTAGTGGTGTGATAAGGGAGGTTGGGGGTGTGAGGATTGTTGATCCATCAAGTTAGCATTAGCATTGGAACAGTGGGCTATTCCAGGACGAGCTATTACAGTATTCTGCTGTTACCCCCCTGGGTGGGGGATTAGGGAGGGGACCGAGGCGGGGGGAGAAGGGGACAGGAGCCCGCCTAATATAAAGACCTGTTCCCCCCTAATAGAGGCTGATGGACAAGGTGTGACACCAGGGAGGGCCACTTAAGGACCCTAATCGCCTGGCTCGATTGCCTGCAGCCGCCTCCCGTTTGTCTCCCAACACCCACCCCCAACTAAAGGAATTGATACAGCCGCCACCACCGCTGCCAAATATCTCATATCCACTACGGCTGGCAAATCTGAGGGCTTCCTACCCCCCATTAAAACTGCATTTTCCCCCGTGGGTCAAAATTGAGTTTTGGCGCTTAACATTCCTCTGTTTTGATACCTCTCGGCTCGCTTGTCTGGTATTATTCATCGTTTAGGGGGAATATTAGATTGTGTCGCTCATCCTGAGTTCATAACTGGGGCGAGGTGGAGGGCCATAAATCTAAACAGAGACCACCGGGGATTCATCACATCTCAGAGAAACTAAACAGAGTGAGATGAGCTGAGGAACTTGGATAAAGTTGAGGTTTTAAAGGGACATTTCAACGAAATCAAAGCGTGGATTGCAGTCTTGCCTTAACCCATAGACTGTTTTCAAGTTAAGGAAACAAAAATATACATTTCATTTAGTTGAACTATCCCTTAAAAAGGTAGGGAGGTTGAGTTTTTTTGTGCGGGATTAATAACTTTGTGTTGGTTTCCAACCCAGGAGGCAAACTTGGAATCCCTGCGATCGGAGTGATGTGATGCAACTCAACTTTAGGAACACCCTCACTGCTCCAGGTGTCATCATTAGGTTACAGGCTCCTTCATCTCCACTGTTGAAGACACACCTCAGCCCTTCACCTTGACACATGTTTCTGACCACATCTGGGTCAAACACATAACCGCAAATGCTTTCATGTAGCTTAAGATTTGCCCTTTTGGGACTATGGCATTGGGTCCACTGTACCACGAACCTCAAGGAGTTGACCAAATTTGGCATATGTATTTGACCCAGAGAAATACTCAGTGGAGACATATCTTTACCCCCAACATGATGCTCTGGGCACCAATACTCAGTGGAGACATATCTTTACACTCCACATGATGCTCTGGGTACCAATCCTCAGTGGAGACATATCTTTACCCTCCACATGATGCTCTGGGTACCAATCCTCAGTGGAGACATATCTTTACCCTCCACATGATGCTCTGGGTACCAATCCTCAGTGGAGACATATCTTTACCCCAAACATGATGCTCTGGGTACCAATACTCAGTGGAGACATATCTTTACCCTCCACATGATGCTCTGGGTACCAATACTCAGTGGAGACATATCTTTACCCTCCACATGATGCTCTGGGTACCAATCCTCAGTGGAGACATATCTTTACCCTCCACATGATGCTCTGGGTACCAATACTCAGTGGAGACATATCTTTACCCTCCACATGATGCTCTGGGTACCAATCCTCAGTGGAGACATATCTTTACCCCAAACATGATGCTCTGGGTACCAATACTCAGTGGAGACATATCTTTACCCTCCACATGATGCTCTGGGTACCAATACTCAGTGGAGACATATCTTTACCCCCCAACATGATGCTCAGTGGAGACATATCTTTACCCCCAACATGATGCTCTGGGCACCAATACTCTGTGGAGACATATCTTTACCCCCAACATGATGCTCAGTGGAGACATATCTTTACCCTCCACATGATGCTCTGGGCACTAATACTCAGTAGAGACATATCTTTACCCTCCACATGATGCTCTGGGCACCAATACTCCGTGGAGTTATATCTTTACCCTCCACATGATGCTCTGGGTACCAATACTCAGTGGAGACATATCTTTACCCTCCACATGATGCTCTGGGCACTAATACTCAGTGGAGACATATCTTTACCCCCAACATGATGCTCTGGGTACCAATACTCAGTGGAGACATATCTTTACCCTCCACATGATGCTCTGGGCACTAATACTCAGTGGAGACATATCTTTACCCCCAACATGATGCTCTGGGCACCAATACTCCGTGGAGACATATCTTTACCCCCAACATGATGCTCTGGGCACCATCCCTCAGTGGAGACATATCTTTACCCCCAACATGATGCTCTGGGCACCATCCCTCAGTGGAGACATATCTTTACCCCCAACATGATGCTCTGGGCACCATCCCTCAGTGGAGACATATCTTTACCCTCCACATGATGCTCTGGGTACCAATCCTCAGTGGAGACATATCTTTACCCCAAACATGATGCTCTGGGTACCAATACGCAGTGGAGACATATCTTTACCCCCAACATGATGCTCAGTGGAGACATATCTTTACCCCCAACATGATGCTCTGGGCACCAATACTCTGTGGAGACATATCTTTACCCCCAACATGATGCTCAGTGGAGACATATCTTTACCCTCCACATGATGCTCTGGGCACTAATACTCAGTAGAGACATATCTTTACCCTCCACATGATGCTCTGGGCACCAATACTCCGTGGAGTTATATCTTTACCCTCCACATGATGCTCTGGGTACCAATACTCAGTGGAGACATATCTTTACCCTCCACATGATGCTTTGGGCACTAATACTCAGTGGAGACATATCTTTACCCCCAACATGATGCTCTGGGCACCAATACTCCGAGGAGACATATCTTTACCCTCCACATGATGCGCTGGGCACCATCCCTCAGTGGAGACATATCTTTACCCTCCACATGATGCTCTGGGCACCATCCCTCAGTGGAGACATATCTTTACCCCCAACATGATGCTCTGGATGTTACCCCCAACATGATGCTCTGGGCACCATCCCTCAGTGGAGACATATCTTTACCCCCAACATGATGCTCTGGGCACCATCCCTCAGTGGAGACATATCTTTACCCTCCACATGATGCTCTGGGCACCATCCCTCAGTGAAGACATATCTTTACCCCCAACATGATGCTCTGGGCACCATCCCTCAGTGGAGACATATCTTTACCCCCAACATGATGCTCTGGGCACCAATACTCAGTGGAGACATATCTTTACCCCCAACATGATGCTCTGGGCACCAATACTCAGTGGAGACATATCTTTACCCCCAACATGATGCTCTGGGCACCAATACTCCAAAATAACTTCTTGATTTTAGCTATTTCTATCATCAATCAACGTGATATGATTTAACCTCTTCAGAAGATGATCTTCCAATGTCTTTTGAATGTCCTCATCCCAGATCCCCTCAACATTCAAACAGAGATGCAGTAAGGTATATGGCCTTCCTGTGACTAATATAACTATTCTCCATTCATTGTGTCCTTGTCTTTCTCTCTATGTGTTTAGTGTTAAGACAGACTCAATTAACGGGATAGCTTAATCGCAGGGACCAATCAGATGCCATGTCAATATGAAAACGACACAATTACATGTATGTGATTAGACATCCCAATTTACTGGGACTGGGAGGCAATCACTTCTGAGACAGAGAGAGAGAGAGAGAGAGAGAGATAAATACTTTTGATACATAATGCTAACATGGAGAGAGCAGGGCAGTTATGACGGCAGAGAGAACGAGAGAAAGAGAGCGAGAGAGAAAGAGAGCGAGAGAGAAAGAGAGCGAGCGCGATGGATCTTAATTATACCACTTCATTTACAGTCTTGAACGCAGTGCTAACAAACTGAAGTGTCAATCTCAACCTCATTTATGCCTACAGTATGGCTCTGATCGCATTAATCAATCTCACTGTAGCCAAAAGGGTGCATGACTCCATAAAGGATCCTACGCTGTTGATGATAAAGTTACTGTCGTTCCATGGCAGAGCTGGTGTTATGGTAAAGGTTCTTTTTCTAATTAGACTTGATATGGTGAATTAAAAACTCCTTAAAGCCGTTGATGTAAATTCCTCACCTGACGGAATTGAATTTATTGAAGGTCGCTTGTCGGAAATGCTTATTTTTTCAGTGGTGATGTGCGTGACACTGAATAAATGGTGATTGAATGCAGGGAAAATAACTTTGATTCCTCTGTGTGTCCTTGAGTCACACTGCCCACGTGACCTCCAATTCTAACTGAGAGGCGTTGAGTACTTCAGTATTCAGGAAAACTTAGAGTCACATAAATGCTTGTTTTGCGATTCTGGTAGTTGGTGATGAGTACAGAGCATAACCAGCGAATGAAAAGGCAGAATTTTTACTACAATATTAGCAAATCATAATGATTGTTTCGCAGGATAAAAGCAAGCGAAAGTAGATTTTTCGAGCCTCGCATAAGGCCTTTGATTGTAATTACATGCTACGATCGAATCCAGAGAGAGAGAGAGAAATGGCATATCTTTGTTTCATTATCTGTGAGACTTATCTGTGAGACTTGTCGGTGAGACTTGTCTGTGAGACTTATCTGTGAGGATGTGATCAACCTCTTTAGAGAGAACAGAGAACAAAAACAACAAGAGCAGAAAAGAGAAGGAAAAAACAACTCCCTCATTCCGATGGGATAGGACGGGCGGCTGTCAAGTGCCCGAAGGTGCTTTTCTACGGCTGCAGCGGCGAGGCAAGGCAACCCTGAGGCCTCCAGGCTATCACAAGATCCTTGTTTTCCAGGAGACTGGTTTGTGCATAATGCACTTTCTGGCAGAATGGAGAGAGACCCAGCTCTGAATTATGATGTGATGCTTCCTCTGTCTCATTGTAAGAATCATGATGAGGTCTCTCTCTCTCTCTCCCTATTCCTCTTAGGAGATATCTCTCTTTTTAAATTTTTTGATTTCAGCTTTATTTAACCAGGTAGGCTAGTTGTTCTCATTTACAACTGCGACCTGGCCAAGATAAAGCAAAGCAGTTCGACACATACAACACAGAGTTACACATGGAATAAACAAACATACAGTCAATCATACAGTAAAAAAAGTCTATATACATTGTGTGCAAATTAGGTAAGATAAGGGAGGTAAGGCAATAAATAGGCCATGGTGGCGAAGTAATTACAGTATAGCAATTAAACACTGGAATGGTAGATGTGCAGAAGGTGAATGTGCAAGTAGAGATACTGGGGTGCAAAGGAGCAAGATAAATAAATAAATAGAGTATGGGGATGAGGTAGTTGGATGGGCTATTTACAGATGGGCTATTTACAGATTGTCTATGTACAGGTGCAGTAATCTGTGAGCTGCTCTGACAGCTGGTGCTTAAAGCTAGTGAGGGAGATAAGAGTCTCCAGCTTCAGAGATTTTTGCAGTTCGCTCCAGTCATTGGCAGCAGAGAACTGGAAGGAAAGGCGGCCAATGGAGGAATTGGCTTTGGGGGTGACCAGTGAGATATACCTGCTGGAGCGCGTGCTACTAGTGAGCTGAGATAAGGCTGAGGACCAGTGAGCTGAGATAAGGCGAGGCTTTACCTAGCAACGACTTGTAGATGACCTGGAGCCAGTGGGTTTGGCGACGAGTATGAAGTGAGGGCCAGCCAACTAGAGCGTACAGGTCGCAGTGGTGGGTGGTATATGGGGCTTTGGTGACAAAACGGATGTCACTGTGATAGACTGCATCCAATTTGTTGAGTAGAGTGTTGGAGGCTATTTTGTAAATTACATCGCTAAAGTCGAGGATCGGTAGGATGGTCAGTTTTTCGAGGGTATGTTTGGCAGCATGAGTGAAGGATGCTTTTTTGCAAAATAGGTTCTAGATTTAAAAAATAGGTTCTGGATTCTAGATTTAATTTTGGATTGGAGATGTTTAATGTAAGTCTGGAAGGAGAGTTTACAGTCTATCCAGACACCTAGGTATTTGTAGTTGTCCACATATTCTAGGTCAGAACCGTCCAGAGTAGTGATGCTGGATGGACATGCAGGTGCAGGCAGCGATCGGTTGACGAGCATGCATCTCTCCATTCACTCTGACAATATCTCTCTTCCATAAACTCTTTCCCACTCTCTCTCTCGTTCATCCCCTGCCCCTCCTATTTCTTCTCTGTGTTAAAGCCGGTGTTGACTGATTGTAACAACATTTCTTAAATTGGTTGATGTGTTTCTTACCTGTACTGAGCCTCTATCTGAGAGGAAAACTACAAATAGAAATACAATTACTAGAATGTACATTCTCATTCAAATGGTCGTGGTCTGAGGGACTTTGTCCCTTCTAGTAATTATATGTCTTTGCCATTGACTGATGGGACTAATCCAGCTTGGCATTCCAATGGACTATAAATTAGGCATTTAATATGCAACCCCTGTTACCAGTATAGTACTGCTATCAGTAATACTGCTCCTACTACTACTACCAATGCTACTGCTACTACTACCACTACTACTACTACCACTACCATTACTACTAGCACTACTGCTACTACTAGTAGTAGTACTACTACTATTACTACTATTAGTAGTACTACTACTAATACTACTACTAGTACTACTACCATTACTACTAGTACTACTGCTACTACTACTAGTAGTACTATTACTACTACTATTACTACTAGTAATAGTACTACTACTACTGCTACTACTGCTACTACTACCACCACTACTACTACTACTACTAGTAACACTACTACTGCTACTACTACTACAAATACTACTATTACCACTACTACTACTACTACTACTACTTACAGACAATAGGGTGTGATGTGTAATCTAGCTTCATTAAAGTATCTTCTTCCAGTGACACCCACTCTGTTGAGTCCCTCTGTGCCGGTTAACATTGGCTGCTTGGATGTTTAGAATACGAACAAACACACACACACACACCGCCGTAGACTATCCCAGATGGTATCTCCTGCCGTGGATCACCAGGATGGGGGAAGACATGGCACTTCAAGATATGGAGGAGAACGTCAGCAGCCCTGAAATATGGAGCAGTGGATGACGACGACGTTTCTTCCCTCTCCGGCGCTAATCTTTTAAAACAACAGTGTTTAATTATTCTTAATGAGATTCTCTATCGCCGCCGTGGCTACCGCCACTCATTGGGGTTTTTACTGGGCGAGGAGGCGGCCTGGGAGCTGTATTTTAGCCGTCTTCCGTCGTGCCTGTAACTTTATCAGTCAAGCGCAGGCTGGGTGTGCCGCTGCTGTGGGGGCATGTGATTCTATCGGAGGCTCCCGCTAACTGCCGCGTTAAGCTTTAATGAAGAGGAGATTAGGACATTAGGATGCAGGCCGCGTTGCGTTCTCCACACAGGGGGAAGGCTCATAATAAACACCATAACGCTTCATTTCTGCTGATCTCACCACAAAACAGATAGTTTCTGTGGGGTTTTTCATTGCCTCAATGATGTTCACGGCACTATTCATTATGGATATGCGCCAGTTAACACGATCAAGACACCCCCTTTTTTTACCTCTAGGGAAGGGTCAGGAGGTCAGGGTTCTGATCTAGGATCATATTCCCAGTCCATATAATCATTATTTATTATGATCTAAAAAGGCAAAACTGACTCCTTCTCTGAAACGCTTCATGAATACGGGCCCTGATCTTGACCTCCTGAACTTTGACCTTTTCAGATAACAAGGAAGTCTTAAGTGCAAGTCTTATCTGTCCCACCCTAATTAATTAGTACCCAATACAGTCCTCTTGACATGAAACCCATCACTACTACAACCTATTCATACATAAAGCCCCCCTAAGGCCAAACTCACATTCTAAGTGTTTCTCTAAAGGTCTGTTTGAAGTGCACTCAAGTAGATTTTATTGCCATGCAGAGAGAGAGAGAGAGAGAGAGAGAGAGAGAGAGAGAGAACACTGGCTGGAAATACCTTTTTTCATTCACCGACTGCAGCAGAATTATATACATCCTTGAATCAAATGTCCAAAAGGATACTAAACAGAATGACTCACACAAGCACACAAGCACACAACCACCCACACACACAAACACACAACCACACACACACATACACACACAAACACAGAGTGACTTTTTCCATTTTAAAGTCCCAACTGTCTGAATGGCCTTTTATGAAACATCCTCTGGGGCTTTCAGCTTTCAGAAAAGTTCTATAAACAATGTGATCCACATAGAGTAGTTCAGAGAACCAGAGACTGCTGTGTTTATATCCTAGACACCATCTCCTCTCTGTCCCATAAGACACGTGATCTCCGTAGTAGTGATAACGGCCCGACAGAATCAGATCCCTTTGTTAGTCATTTCCTGGCCATTTTCAGCTCGTCACTGTCATCTCGTGCAGGGCCACACCCCCAGTCTCCACTGCTTCCTGTACTTGGGGACAGGACACCATTATCACAGATAGAACAATGAGACAGATATTTCACAGGACGTATAAATGTGAAGCATCCGCTTGGCGTTTCCACTCAATACCAAATATGGTAGTGAAAGGAAGCCCATTGGCAGGCAGTGGGAGAAGCAAAGGCTGCATCAGTGATGACTTGTTCGTTTACGAGCCAGCACTTGCAGAGGCTCGGTGCATCTCAAAAACTGTGCTCCAATAGCCAGTGCCTGGTTAGATCAGTTGGTTAGAAAGTGGTGCTAATAACTCCAAGGTGATTGTTTGATCCCCGTACTGGCCATAAGGTACATTCTGAGTGTCAAAATTGAAAGTCACATGCGTGTGCATCGTCAAGGGTGCCACTAAGTTTATTTTAGTGGCTTCCCGAAATGATTAAGTTGGGAGAGTGTTATACTGAAGATCTAAAGGTCCGTGTTCCGATCCTAGGTTTCGGCATTAGTTGTTGTTCGTTCTTCATGCTTTGCTGAACGAGATGGATTTTGGCGGACATTCTGCACATTTTCTCATCAATGAAACATTTTATCTCAATACAGTTTTCTATTCCCAAAACTAGAATCTGTGCTGGACAAAGTTTTGTAGACTTTATCCTTTGCCAAAGTATTTTTATAAATGGTTGTTTAGAAGGAGTGCAAAGGAGAATTGGGTTATTATACACGTACACTTCACAGAGTAGGCGTTCCTTAACGGAAATATGCAAATGTATACTAGAACGTGCCAATAGGATCTTGCTAGCTTGACTCTGCCCACTGCCTTGCTTGTCCAGCCCACTATGACTCTTAGTTCCCATCGGAAACGTCATGCTGTGGTCTATCTTAGTTTAAAAAATCTTTGCCATTATGTTCGCTTCCATCTGTTGCATTATGGGTGCTGTAGTACATCATGCTATAAATACTGACTTCAGTTCTATTCTCTGCCCGAGACAGAGAACAGATATTGCTATGAATTGGGGACATTAAAGCCACACTTTGTAAGTTGTCCATACCATCAAAACAGAAACAATGGAGCAAATGAATCTGATCTATGGTATTTTTACAGATTGTATTATTAAGAGCATGTCTGTCTCTGACTGTCACAGAGACTGAACCTTAGAGAAAAGCTTAACTTATTTCAACACAAAATAGAAAAAGAAGGAGAGAGACAGACGGACTGATTTACTAAGAAACAAATTGGGAAAGGAAGACAAGAACGATCAAAAGAGGAATGATACGTTATCAGATGACTTTTACAACACTGCTATTGACCCAGTACTCAGAGGCCCGCTACTATGTTTTTTCATCACAATATCGAAAATGATGGTTAGTGAGGGCAGTGATGATGATGGTTAGTGAGGGCAGTGATGATGATGGTTCGTGAGGGCAGTGATGATGATGGTTAGTGAGGGCAGAGATGATGATGGTTAGTGAAGGCAGTGATGATGATGGTTAGTGAGATGATGATGGTTAGTGAGGGCAGTGATGATGATGGGAAGTGAGGGCAGTGATGATGATGGGAAGTGAGGGCAGTGATGATGATGGTTAGTGAAGGCAGTGGTGATGATGGTTAGTGAGGTCAGTGATGATGATGGATAGTGAAGGCAGTGATGATGATGGTTAGTGAGATGATGATGGTTAGTGAGGGCAGTGATGATGATGGTTAGTGAGATGATGATGGTTAGTGAAGGCAGTGATGATGATGGTTAGTGAGATGATGATGGTTAGTGAGATGATGATGGTTAGTGAAGGCAGTGATGATGATGGTTAGTGAAGGCAGTGATGATGATGGTTAGTGAGGGCAGTGATGATGATGGTTAGTGAGATGATGATGGTTAGTGAAGGCAGTGATGATGATGGTTAGTGAAGGCAGTGATGATGATGGTTAGTGAGGGCAGTGATGATGATGGTTAGTGAGGGCAGTGATGATGATGGTTAGTGAGGGCAGGGATGATGATGGTTAGTGAGGGCAGTGATGATGATGGGAAGTAGGGGTGCTGGGCCTTTATTTCCGATGTCTGAGCAGACCAAAGCAGTCGTCAGCAGCGCGGGGATTACCCCCCCGTACTTAATCAACACATGGTACATTTACAGACGGAGGATGTACCAGGTAGAGAGTAAAGACAGCTGATATACTATGTGGACTGTAGCACATAGATCACGACACCAACATAAAGATCAGCCAGTCTTGAAATGAGGATAGTAAAATCCTACAGCAAATACAGCTACAAAACCTCCCAGACAGCTAAACACTTTCTATGGATGGTTGAGTTCCGCATTTAACTCTTCAAATAAAGGTTTGATAAAGACTTCATTCAGGCATCACACTGCCTGAGGGCAGCAAGGGGTTAAAGTGTGTCTGGAGGAACACAGGAAAAGGGAGGGACACAGAAAGAGCTATTAAGCCCTTTGACTAGATAGATGTTGGCGCAACCAGACATAAACAATATATTTCCTGCGGCCGTATGTATCAAGCGTCTCAGAGTAGGAGAGCTGATCTAGGATCAGGTCCCCCCCTGTACATGTAATCTTATTCATTGTGATCTAAAAGGCAAAACTGATCCTAAATCAGCCCTCCTATTTTGAGACGCTGCTCTTTTCGTCTTTCAAGGTCCTTGATTCCATTATCAGAGAGAGACTCATGAGACTGTTAGAAGTCAGACAATAAGAGTTCTCCAATCAACAGTTCCTTCTTCATATCCTATTATTCATATCCTATTCTTCATATCCTATGCCACACTTCATTAAATCACCAAACTAATGAATGTGACATTTACATTTCAAAGTGATTCTTTTTCACCGTTCTGCACAGAAAGAAAACTCACGATGAAAGGTCAATGGAACGGGTGTGTGTGTGTTTGTGAATGCACGTGCGTGCGTCATTATGTTCGTGAATGCACGTGCGTGCGTCATTATGTTTGTGAATACATGCGTGCGTACGTGATTATGTGTGTGAATACATGCGTGCGTGTGGACAAAACTACGTGAAGTGGATGAGTTTGATTTATGGAGACAGTAAACTAGAGGATGCTTGTTGATGCTTCCTGCCTGATCCACACACACCATTACACACGCACTCCTCCCTCTCCTCCACCTCTGCTAGTTTACTGCAATGCGCCAGCAGCAGTCAGCACAGGCCCATGCAGCTGCCATGAGAGAGAGAGAGAGAGAGAGAGAGAGAGAGAGAGAGAGAGAGAGAGAGAGAGAGAGCGAGAGAGAGAGAGAGAGAGAGAGAGCGAGAGAGACAGAGAGAGAGAGAGAGAGAGAGAGACAGAGAGAGAGAGAGAGAGAGAGAGAGAGAGAGAGAGAGAGAGATTTATTTATGACAATGAGTCTGCTACTAAGGACCACTGCAGCTCTGCTACACTCCTCCCTCTCTCTCTCTCCCTTCCTCCTCCATTGATCGGACAAATCATTTTTTTGTATGCCCGCCCCTCATTCATAGCCCGGGCGATCTGACAAATGCATTTTTCAAATGTTCAGCGTCAATAGTCATTTAGTCTGCATCTTTGTCCCTTGAGTAAAGTCCTGGATCAATTGGGTGATGAAAATTCTAATAAATCAAAATGGGAGTGAACCGGGGCCTCATGAACCATAGTCTGCGTTCCAAATGGCACCCTATTCCCTTGATAGTGCACATCTATGGACCATGGTCAAAAGTAGTACTATGGGCCCTGGTCAACAGCAGTGCACTATAGAGGGAACAGGATTCCATTTGGGACGCACACATCGTCTGCATCCAGGACCAGAGAATGGGTGTATAAAAACCAATATGTACACTACTGTACAGTCGTTTGTCTCAATGGGACTACTGTATATTAAAGGCACAGGACATTGATATTTGAATGTAAGCAAGAGGTAAGAGTCAATAAGCTTTTTTCTCTCACAGGCAGACAAGATATCCACATGTGATTGGACATAGTTAAGAGCCGGGCTACAGTGGACCGACAGACGATCTATCCATCATTCATCCAGCCCTCTCGGCAACCCACGCATGACACGTACACACACACACACACACACACACACACACACACACACGCACACGCATGCGCACACGCACACGCACACACACACGCACGCGCACACACACACACACACACACACACACACACACACACACACACACACACACACACACACACACACACACACACACACACACACACACACACACACACACACGCACCACACACTCCACCCCACTCCCACCGCCCTGTCACCATGGCTGTGTGGAGACTACAGAACAGTTTCTGGAGCTCTGTGGGTGAGAGCCTTCGCTCATTATGACTAACAGAAACACCCTGCTGCCATAACGGCAAGACAATTAAAACCCAGAGAGACCTAATCACGGACCCCAGCTCTCTCTCTCTCTCTTTACTTCTAATGGAGGGAGTCAGAGCCATTGTGCCCAGAGACAATTTTCCTCCCAGTTAATTGTTCCATTATTGCAGCCTGGTGGAGGGGCCGGAGACCAAGCCTGACCTCGTGGACTCAGAGGGCAGGAGGAGAAGTCTCTCCAGAATGCGCTGAGGAGATTCTGGAAGTTTCCGTAGTACTATTCTAACAGAAGGGTCCAGGGAGATAATGAGACAACTGGCTGGCCAGGGACAAATTACGGAGGTGGGGGACTTAACTCACACACACATTCCTGCACTCACCTCAGAAATTCAGATAGTTGTGGATGACAGCAAAGGATTTTCGCACTAATCGTGAATATGAAAGGTTGGGGTTGGGGTAAGGTTCAAGTTTGGCACTAAAATGCTGATACCCCCTCACCTCTACCCCCCTCTCCCCCTGGCTGGGAGGAGAAGTGCTTTCCTTGCAATCTGAGGGATTGACAAGGCAGAAAAGTTGAACTGGCTGTAAACTGACATGCTCTCCGTGCAGACAGGAAGGAGGAGGGGAAGAATGGAAAGGTAGCACCGAACGAAGGAGGCTTCAGAACGACAAGATGATAGAAGTGGAGGAAGGAAGGGACCTCAACCCTCTAACCTCATGTTCCAGGGTTTTAACAACCCCATGTTCCAGGGTTATAACAACCTCATGATGAAGGGTTATAACAACCTCATGATGAAGGGTTATAACAACCTCATGATGAAGGGTTATAACAACCTCATGATGAAGGGTTATAACAACCTCATGATGAAGGGTTATAACAACCTCATGATGACGGGTTATAACAACCTTATGATGAAGGGTTATAACAACCTTATGATGAAGGGTTATAACAACCTCATGATGAAGGGTTATAACAACCTCATGATGAAGACTTATAACAACCTTATGTTTGAGGGTTATAACAACCTTAATAACTACCAACCCACCAACCCCTCTCCCAGACCACTTCACCACAAGAGACTAAACAACCACAATCCCTCTCTAGCTGACCCCCAGGAGGGGATGATGGAAGTGATGTAACAGCTGATAATGGACCCGCTAATGAACTCCCAGTCTGGTGCATTACCATCCACTGACCTCTGACCCCCACAGAGGAGTGAGCACTCTCATTCTAACAGTTATACAATTACAATTAGCCTACGGTATACAACGAATTGAGACATATTACTGGATGTACCGTACGTATACTGTAGTCAATACATATTGGAGTTAACGTTTAGACTCTTATTCAGTAGGCACTTTACCAAAGTTAATGGTCACTCGTTTTCATTTCAATTGCAAAACGTTTTGGGACAGTGTGCCCCAATTAACACGACCCAGGAAGTAAGTCCCCACTGGATGAACTCGCTGGTGAGTAGATAGTCGACAGGCAGGGAGAGTGGCATTAGTTCTATTCAGTGTGGTTTGTTCAGTGCGGTGCCTTATCTTAGTTGAATCAACAGATCGATTTCCACAACTGGAAGTGGAAGACAAGACACACAGAGACAACTAGAGACCAATCAGGTCAGTGTTATTATTCCAGAGACAACTAGGGACCAATCAGGTCAGTGTTATTATTCCAGAGACACATAGAGACAACTAGAGACCAATCAGGTCAGTGTTATTATTCCAGAGACACACAGAGACAACTAGGGACCAATCAGGTCAGTGTTATTATTCCAGAGACACACAGAGACATCTAGAGACCAATCAGGTCAGTGTTATTATTCCAGAGACACACAGAGACAACTAGAGACCAATCAGGTCAGTGTTATTATTCCAGAGACACACAGAGACAACTAGAGACCAATCAGGTGAGTGTTATTATTCCAGAGACAACTAGAGACCAATCAGGTCCGTGTTATTATTCCAGAGACACACAGAGACAACTAGAGACCAATCAGGTCAGTGTTATTATTCCAGAGACACACAGAGACAACTAGAGACCAATCAGGTGAGTGTTATTATTCCAGAGACAACTAGAGACCAATCAGGTCAGTGTTATTATTCCAGAGACACACAGAGACAACTAGAGACCAATCAGGTCAGTGTTATTTTTCCAGAGACACACAGAGACAACTAGAGACCAATCAGTACAGTGTTATTTTTCCAGAGACACACAGAGACAACTAGAGACCAATCAGGTCAGTGTTATTTTTCCAGAGATACACAGAGACAACTAGGGACCAGTCAGTTCAGTGTTATTTTTCCAGAGACAACTAGAGACCAATCAGGTCAGTGTTATTTTTCCAGAGATACACAGAGACAACTAGAGACCAATCAGGTCAGAGTTATTTTTCCAGAGACACACAGAGACAATTAGAGACCAATCAGGTCAGTGTTATTTTTCCAGATACTTTTTTTTATGGATCTATCAATTTCCTCATTTCGTTGTCTTCTGGGCAGACTGTTTGACTGTACTGTTTAATGAGGTGGTGCATGGGGGATTGTTGGGCATGTGTATAGTGGAGATTACAGTGTTTTCTATGAGGTAGTGTACAGTACAGAACATGGGGTTGTAACATTACTTTTGCCGCCCTCAGGCCAGCAAAGAGTAGAACAAGAAGGGAGGAAACTATTGTATGAGAGAACATAACCACCTTGCAGTAAGTGTCACTTCATCTCCCTCTCCTCATCTGCCTATCGCTCTACCCCATCTCCCTATCACTCTACCCTGTCTCCCTCTCCCTCATCTCCCTCTCCCTCATCTCCCTCTCCCCGTCTCCCTCTCCCTCTACCCCATCTGCCTCTTCCCGTCTCCCTCTCCCTCTATCCCATCTCCCTATCCCTCTACCCCATCTGCCTCTCACTGTCTCCCTCTCCCTCTACCCCATCTGCCACTCCCTGTCTCCCTCTCCCTCTACCCCATCTGCCTCTCCCTGTCTCCCTCTCCCTCTACCCCATCTGCCACTCCCTGTCTCCCTCTCCCTCTACCCCATCTGCCTCTCCCCGTCTCCCTCTCCCTGTACCCCATCTGCCTCTCCCCATCTCCCTCTCCCTGTACCCCATCTGCCTCTCCCCGTCTCCCTCTCCCTCTACCCCATCTGCCACTCCCTGTCTCCCTCTCCCTCTACCCCATCTGCCACTCCCTGTCTCCCTCTCACTCTACCCCATCTGCCTCTCCCCGTCTCCCTCTCCCCCATCTGCGACTCCCTGTCTCCCTCTCCCTCTACCCCATCTCCCTCTCCCTCTACCCCATCTCCCCGTTTCCCTCTCCCTCTCCCTCTACCCCCATCTCCCTCTCCCTCTACCCCATCTCCCCGTTTCCCTCTCCCTCTCCCTCTCCCCGTTTCCCTCTCCCTCTACCCTGTCTCCCTTTCCCTTGTCACCCTCTCCCTGGTCTCCCTCCCCCTGGTCTCCCTCTCCCCGTCTCCCTCTCCCTCTACCCCATCTGCGACTCCCTGTCTCCCTCTCCCTCTACCCCATCTCCCTCTCCCTCTACCTCATCTCCCCGTTTCCCTCTCCCTCTCCCTCTACCCCATCTCCCTCTCCCTCTACCCCATCTCCCCGTTTCCCTCTCCCTCTCCCTCTCCCTCTCCCTCTCCCCGTTTCCCTCTCCCTCTACCCTGTCTCCCTTTCCCTTGTCACCCTCTCCCTGGTCTCCCTCCCCCTGGTCTCCCTCTCCCCGTCTCCCTCTCCCTGTACCCCATCTGCCTCTCCCCGTCTCCCTCTCCCTGTACCCCATCTGCCTCTCCCCGTCTCCCTCTCCCTCTACCCCATCTGCGACTCCCTGTCTCCCTCTCCCTCTACCCCATCTCCCTCTCCCTCTACCCCATCTCCCCGTTTCCCTCTCCCTCTCCCTCTACCCCATCTCCCTCTCCCTCTACCCCATCTCCCCGTTTCCCTCTCCCTCTCCCTCTCCCCGTTTCCCTCTCCCTCTACCCTGTCTCCCTTTCCCTTGTCACCCTCTCCCTGGTCTCCCTCCCCCTGGTCTCCCTCGTCTCTCTCTCTCTCTCTCTCTTTCTCTCTCTCTCTCACTCTCTCTCTCCATCATCCAGAGAAAGCTGAAAAAAGAATAGACCATAAAATACATGATAAAAACCTTTTTTGGAGGAACGCACAAAGAAACCTTTAGATAGGAATCAGTCTTGGGCTGCCACTCTTCCCCAGCTCCGCTCCGAGGCAATATTGGCGCACGACTTGACATTTTTCTTATTAAACCCATCGAAACCCTCAATCAAAAAAGGAGAGCTGTCTAAACATTATTCAGCTTTAACAATGGATGACGTGCTCTGTGCTTCAGAAGGAGGGAGAACAGTGACTCCACAGCTAATTGGCTGATGATGGAATTTGAGTGTCTCTCCTTGATTATAAAGCAGCGGCTAAGTGTTATTGATTAGGGCTGTACGGGGGGGATGTCTGAGACTCGTGAGGTATTAGGAGCTCCAACTGCTACCGAGTCCTGACCATGAATTATTCAACAGGCATCTGACAGGCCGCCTCTCAGCTGCCAAGCCAACTCTCCCTGGGTACCCTGGGAGTAGCCTCTGTCTCCCCCCTCCTCTACACTCCAAGCCCCCCTCTCGAGCCACCCTGACTAGAAGTTAGAGGATAGTGGGATTGTTGTTCCAGCCCTCATCGACCCTGGGCCACAGAGGGTTAATCTATGAACTGCAAGGCTAGAGACTAGTGTAGTGTCTATATTCCTTGAGTCATAACCAGCATCCACCAATCACAAGGCTCAGTATTCCCGGGAAAGTGCTCTGACCAGGAAGTAAACCAGAGTACCAATACCAGGATCTCCTGGATGCTCAGAACTTGAATGGAATTGAGTATGGCAAAGTAGCTACTCTGAATGCACTGAAGAAGAGCTCGAAATGTTATAAGAATCAGGCGTATAATGGAAGTCGAGCCCGAGTGAAATCCGGCACGGGTCGGATTGCAGAATGAAAATGAATATCAGAATAGCTCCTGATTGATAGGCAAAATGAATAATATATATGTCATTCTAAAATTACCCAGAATAGCAGAGAGGGAGTGTCCAGATGATTGAGCACTCTTTCCTTCCCACAAAGTTTTCTCTCTCACTTTTCCCTATGTAGTGCACTACTTAGACCAGACCCCTATGGGCCCTGGGAAAAGGTAGGGCACTGAATACGTCTTGGTCGGCCCTTTCCAGTACAGGGGGGGGGCTACTCTGATGTAATGTATATTTGTTTTTCCTGATTGCAATTATCCTGGGGATCAATGAGTGGGATCGATATTTTACAACAATTAACATTTAATATCCTTCCATAGCCACTTACTCCATTAATGGCTGATTGATTATTCAGATGTTGCAGCCCTGAAGCCAGAGTGGCACAAATCTATTCTGTGTCTGTCTGTAAGGTGGGTGAAACTAGCCTGACAACTCAAACTAAATTCTTCATTTGCTCTATCATTTGCTAATTACTTCAGTCTGAGACTGACATCATTGAAGTTGTTTGTGGTGACGAGGGGCACAAGGGACGTTGTACAAAACAAAGTCACCAGCGATTGGATCGTCTCTAACTAATCAGCGTATTAAAGCCAATTACACATTTTCAAAATGCTGCTTTACCCACATGTGTTCTGATTATTGCCCAAACCATCGGTTTCTGGACCAATCAGACGGTCGCAAATGTGTTTGTATTCGGTGAAGGGTCGGGGAGGTACTAAGATCCAGACTCATTGCGGAGAAGAAATGGAACATCCATGAGCGTGTGGCCGGAGCAAGGAGTCTGGGTCGCCAGGCTAGGATGAAAACACTGCACACAGCCTTCTGACTCCGTCTAACAGACTGTACTGATGGGGACCATTTCTCTCTGCTCATTCACTATCCTACTCCTTCATTCCCTTTGCCTTTCTCCCTCCCTCTATCTATTTTTCTCTTTCTGCCTCATTGCATTCTTCTCTTGACTCAAACTCCCCTCCCTCTGTCTCTCTCTGTAAGTTTCCTCTTCCTATCCCCCTACGCTTTTCTTTCTTTCCATAATCTAATCAGCAGTGATGGGTTTTCTTCTCTCCGCGAGAGAGAAGCCACAGCTTTCCATTTCAATCAAGCCGGGATGAACCTATAATGCAATGGTTTCCTCTGAATTCAGACCCTGATTCGCTTTTTAAGCCCCATAGACCGCAGATGACAGATAAACACACAGCTCTGACGCTTTTTAAGCTTTGCTTTGCTACTCATTGTCATAAATGGGAGAGCTGTCTCTCTCTCTCTCTCTCTCTCTCTCTCTCCTCTCTCTCTCACTCTCTCTCTCTCTCTCACTCTCTCTCTCTCTCTCTCACTCTCTCTCTCTCTCTCTCTCACTCTCTCACTCTCTCTCTCACTCTCTCTCTCTCTCTCTCTCTCTCTCTCTCACTCTCTCACTCTCTCTCTCACTCTCTCTCTCTCTCTCTCTCTCTCTCTCACTCTCTCTCTCTCTCTCTCTCTCTCTCTCTCTCTCTCTCTCTCTCTCTCTCTCTCTCTCCACTTTCTGTGAGGGAGAGAGAGAGAAAAGTTTGGGTAAGCAAAAAAAAGTCAAGAAACAGGCAATTAAGAATTCTCTCGGGTAAACATCTACTGAGATGCTATCGGCAACCAGGCGGCAGGCCTACACCGGGGGAATCGGCGAGAGCACTCTGCAACGGCTCCCTCCGCCTTAGAAATGCCTTTGATACAGTGGTGGTGACTCGGATCGGGGGAGGGTTTCGCTTAATAAACACTTTGTTTTCTGCTGACGATCAGAGGGATAGATGGAGAGATACAACCAGGGGATCGATTGGCTGATTTGTTTCGAGCAGTTCCAGCTCCACTGCATATCCCCCCACACCACCCAAACACCCCCTGTGGGGATTGGAGAGATGGGAAGACAGAGGAAGGAGGAGGAGGTAGGAGGGAGGAAGAGGGACCAGGAGGAGGAAGAGGGATTGGAGAGGATAGATGAGGAAAAGTGAGGATAGTGAAAGAGAACGAAATAAAATGGCCAGAGAGATGGAGGGAGAGACTTAAAGGAGGTGTGTGAGCAAGACAAAGGAGCTGATCATGGACTATAGGAAAAGGGGGGCCGGACAGGCCACCATTAACATCAACGGGGCTGAAGTGGAGCGGGTTGAGAGTTTCAACTTCCTTGTTTTCCACATCACCAACAAACTAACATGGTCCAAACACACCAAGACAGTTGTGAAGAGGGCACGACAACACCTTTTCCCCATTAGAAGACTGAAAAGATTTGGCATGGGTCCCCAGCTCCTCAAAATGTTCTACAGCTGCATTATCGAGAGCATCATGACCGATTGCATCATGGAAACTGCTGGGCATCTGACCACAAGGTGCTATAGTGTGTACGGCCCAGTACATCACTGGGGCCAAACTTCCTGACATCCAGGACCTATATACTAGGTCTAGGACCAAAAGGCTCCTTAACAGCTTCAGCCCCAAGCCATAAGACTGCTGAACAATTCAACCACCCAGACTGTTTTTACACTGCTGCTATTCTCTGTTTCTTATCTATAAATAGTCACTTTATAAATGACCTCAACTAACCTGTACCTCCACACATTGACTCAGTACCGGTACCCCCTGTATATAGCCTCGTTATTGTTATATAAATATATTGTACATTTCTGGGAGACCAGATGCTGCTGGAAGTGGTGTTGGAGGGCCAGTAGGAGGCACTCTTTCCTTTGATCTAAAGAAATATCCCAATGCCCCAGGGCAGTGATTGCAGGGTGCCGTCTTTCGGATGGGACATTAAACGGGTGTCCTGACTCTCTGGGGTCATTAAAGATCCCATGGCACTTATCGTATGAGTAGGGGTGTTAACCCCGGTGTCCTGCTAAATTCCCAATCTGGCCATCACAGTCACTTAATAATCCCCAGTTAACAATTGGCTCATTCATCCCCCTCCTCTCACCAGTAACTATTCCCCAGGTCGTTGCTGTAAGTGAGAACGTGTTCTCAGTCAACTTACCTGGTAAAATAACGGATAAATAAATAACAAATTGTGTTACTGTTTTTTTCCCCATTTTTTTTACTTTAGTTTATTTAGTAAATATTTGATTAACTCTATTTCTTGAACTTGGCTCTCCTCACTCTCCTCACATCCCTTATCACTAGCCCCTGACAGCCTCACTCTCCTCACATCCCTTATCACTAACCTCTGACAACCAAGACAGCCTCATTCTCCTCACATCCCTTATCACTAACCCCTGACAGCCTCACTCTCCTCACATCCCTTATCACTAACCTCTGACAACCAAGACAGCCTCATTCTCCGCACATCCCTTATCACTAACCTCTGACAACCAAGACAGCCTCATTCTCCGCACATCCCTTATCACTAACCTCTGACAACCAAGACAGCCTCACTCTCCTCACATCCCTTATCACTAGCCCCTGACAGCCTCACTCTCCTCACATCCCTTATCGCTAACCCCTGACAGCCTACACTCTCCTCACATCCCTTATCACTAACCCCTGACAGCCTACACTCTCCTCACATCCCTTATCACTAACCCCTGACTGCCAAGACAGCCTCACTCTCCTCACATTCCTTATCACTAACCCCTGACAGCCTACACTCTCCTCACATCCCTTATCACTAACCCCTGACTGCCAAGACAGCCTCACTCTCCTCACATTCCTTATCACTAACCCCTGACAGCCAAGACAGCCTCACTCTCTTCACATCCCTTATCACTAACCCTTGACAACCAAGACAGCTTCCACTCGACTCACATCCCTTATCATTAACCCCTGACAGCCAAGACAGCTTCCACTCTCCTCACATCCCTTATCATTAACCCCTGACAGCCTACACTCTCCTAACATCCCTTATCATTAACCCCTGACAGCCTCACTCTCCTCACATCCCTTATCATTAACCCCTGACAGCCTCACTCTCCTCACATCCCTTATCATTAACCCCTGACAGCCTACACTCTCCTCACATCCCTTATCATTAACCTCTGACAGCCTACACTCGACTCACATCCCTTATCACTAACCCCTGACAGCCTACACTCTCCTCACATCCCTTATCACTAACCCCTGACAGCCTACACTCTCCTCACATCCCTTATCACTAACCCCTGACAGCCTACACTCTCCTCACATCCCTTATCATTAACCCCTGACAGCCTACACTCGACTCACATCCCTTATCATTAACCCCTGACAGCCTCACTCTCCTCACATCCCTTATCATTAGCCCCTGACAGCCTACACTCTCCTCACATCCCTTATCATTAACCCCTGACAGACATATTTTCTCTCTCTTTTCTCCTTCACAGTAACTTTATTCAGGAAGAGGGGGAGAGGAGGGGGAGTAGGAGGAAGAGGGGAAGCAGGGGAGGAGGAAGAGGGGGAGAGGAGGGGGAGTAGGAGGAAGAGGGGAAGCAGGGGAGGAGGAAGAGGGGGAGCAGGGGAGGAGGAAGAGGGGGAGAGGAGGGGGAGTAGGAGGAAGAGGGGAAGCAGGGGAGGAGGAAGAGAATAGCTTGAATAATAGTATAGCCATTTTGAATATCTTTACAAAAGAGAAAAAGGCCCTGGCCACATAATAACAGTACTGCAATTGTATATGCAAAGACTCCAATGACTATTAGGACTGGGCTATTTCATCCTTTGTGTTGAGCTGATGTCACTCAAAGGCCTTGGAGAATGACTGGAAGAGCGAATCGCTCGGCCCCCTTGGCTCTTTAACCATCAGCGGGGCTGAATTATTGTGCCACACCCAACTTGACCAATAATTATACAGTTCATTATAACATCTAGCCTGCTCTAGCCAATTAGCAATCAAATTACTGCTGGAGCAGCCAATCATTTGTTGGGGAACTAACAGGAAATTGTGGGGGTCTTATCGGAGCTTGGCCCACTATGTGCAGTAATGACTACAGGTCGTTATGGCAGCAGCTCCGTTCAGAATGAGAAGAAATGATCATGCTTTATCGCCGGCGTTGATCGTGACAGAACTATCAAAGGCGCCAGTAGCACTGTTCATATTGATCCTGTCATTATATTGTAAATGGCTGCAGCCTATCACACGGCTCAGGAGAGAGATTTCTCCAGATCGTCCTTAAAACAGACACAAGCGATGGTCGTTCAATGACTTCCACATGTTTTTTACAGAACGAGTGAAAACGGGCAAAGGGATACATTTAAATGAAAAGCACCAGTATCAAACTGTGTCGAATGGGTCTGTCAGCTATAGTGTAAATATAAAGTATTCCAACGCTGCGATGAATATTTCATTACATCTACAAATGAAAACCGGATGGAAGGAACAATGCTGAAACGAGCAGCAACCACCCGAGCCAGACTGATTCAGAAAACATGAAGTTTTCAAACTTTTCGAAACTTTCCAACCTTTTTTATCATCAATTCTCCGAGGCTTTGCACCAAAGGAGGGGAAAAGGTACATCATATAATAATAACAACGAGACCCAAGAAAAAGGAAAAACACAGCCGGAGGTGCAAAAGATAAGATGCAAGAAATAAATGAAATGTGTGAAGGTATAACTGTTCCTGGGTCTGGGAAGTATAAATATGTATTATTAACAGGCAACGTCGGCGCTCTGCTGCGGGCTTCTCCATTCTTCACAGGAAATAGTTATGGACTCCACGTTCCAACCAATCAAATTTCCCCCTGGGCAAGTGGTTTTCTATGGAGCGTAATGTAGTAATCTCAGCCAATCCCTTTTGTGTGACTGACGTGCCTTTTGGTCAGAGACAGAGAGGGGGAGCAGGGGAGTAGCGAGAGGGAGAGAAAGTCATGCAGTAGTGTCGATGGCCGGTCGGTCACAGCCAGTAGCCTGCAATATGCAATAAAGCCCTCAGAACTCCATTTTGTGCCACATTTACCACATTACGTTTCACCAGTTTCATCACCAAAGGACATTTTCTATTTTTCTGCGACACTGACTGCAGCATTACTCTCTTTAGTTCTACTGTGCTCCAGTATCTGAGGCTTTTATTTGCAGCTGTAAGTAAACGCGGGCCCCTTTTATAATGTAATATAGTCTGACGTTTTAATAAGAGACGATCCCACAACTTGGACGGCGGAGAATGTCAGCAGATTTGTGATGATAGTGCCAAGAGGCACAAAGACTTATCTTCATTCTGTGTTTTCTCCTGGTGCCTCTCTCAAGGCCCAGAGTTTGACAGGCTGGGGGGAATAATAAAGTATCAGTACCTGGTCAAAAATCCAATATGATTTTTCCCTGATTAGAATATGAAAGGAATGGAGGCGTGTGTCGTCCCATAAGGGTCGGTGTCTAACTCTCGGCACCAGATACAAACCAAATGAAAGATGACAAGGGTTTTGGTCATGGTGCAGTCTGAGGTGCCCTGTAGGCCTTGTCAGGGCAACAGTGGAGGCTGTAAACAATATGTCATCATAATAACATACAGCACTGTCTGTGTGTGTGTGTGTGTGTGTGTGTGTGTGTGTGTGTGTGTGTGTGTGTGTGTGTGTGTGTGTGTGTGTGTGTGTGTGTGTGTGTGTGTGTGTGTGTGTGTGTGTGTGTGTGTGTGTGCGCGTGCGTGCGTGTGTGTATGTGTGTGTGTACCCACAGCATGCCAAACAAAACATTGGTGTTCTGTCTCTCACCTGGTGTGTTTTCTATTCCGGGCCGTGCTGAACAATGTTCTCTTCCAAGACCACCTGACTGAGACACATCTCTCTTCAACTGACTACTGAACTAATAGGTAGTTATTACAGAGGTAATGCCTGCATGAGATGGAATTGCTCTTTTGAAAGTAGATGAAGGGAGGGATAGTGAAGTGTGCTAATAGAGTTTCAGGTTAGATTGCAGTTCCTCCATGCTAGGAGGGGGGCTCAGTGTGGAATGTTTTGGAACCTCTGATCTGAGGAACCATCAAATCCAAAATCCAAATGTTAAACACAGAGAAAAGATAATTTAATCTTGTCAAACGCTGCACAAAGCAATCAGAGCACTGACTTCAGATGGGCAGATTATAATCCAATATAACCTCATCCCAAATCAATCCTGGGCTATTATCCTGCAGGATTAACTCTGGGACAGCCATGTATCCCTTTTCTAAGAGGGACTTCTCTAAGAGGAAGGGACAGCCATGTACCACTTCTCTAAGAGGAAGGGACAGTCATGTACCACTTCTCTAAGAGGAAGGGACAGCCATGTACCACTTCTCCAAGAGGAAGGGACAGCCATGTACCACTTCTCTAAGAGGAAGGGACAGCCATGTACCACTTCTCCAAGAGGGGCTTCTCTAAGAGGAAGGGCCAGCCATGTACCATTTCTCTACGAGGAAGGGACAGCCATGTACCACATATCTAAGAGGAAGGAATAGCCATGTACCACTTCTCCAAGATGAAGGAATAGCCATGTACCACTTCTCTAAGAGGGAGGGACAGCCATGTACCACTTCTCCAAGAGGAACAGCCATGTACCACTTCTCCAAGAGGAACAACCATGTACCACTTCTCTAAGAGGAAGGGGCAGCCATGTACCACTTCTCCAAGAGGAACAACCATGTACCACTTCTCTAAGAGGAAGGGGCAGCCATGTACCACATCTCTAAGATGAACAGTCATGTACCACTTCTCTAAGAGGAAGGGACAGCCATGTACCACTTCTCTAAGAGGAAGGGGCAGCCATGTACCACATATCTAAGAGGAAGGAATAGCCATGTACCACTTCTCCAAGATGAAGGAATAGCCATGTACCACTTCTCTAAGAGGAAGGGACAGCCATGTACCACTTCTCCAAGAGGAACAGCCATGTACCACTTCTCCAAGAGGAACAACCATGTACCACTTCTCTAAGAGGAAGGGGCAGCCATGTACCACTTCTCCAAGAGGAACAACCATGTACCACTTCTCTAAGAGGAAGGGGCAGCCATGTACCACATCTCTAAGATGAACAGTCATGTACCACTTCTCTAAGAGGAAGGGACAGCCATGTACCACTTCTCTAAGAGGAAGGGGCAGCCATGTACCACTTCTCTAAGAGGAAGGGGCAGCCATGTACCACTTCTCTAAGAGGGAGGGACATCCATGTACCACTTCTCTAAGAGGAAGGGACAGCCATGTACCACTTCTCTAAGAGGAACAGCCATGTACCACTTCTCTAAGAGGAAGGGACAGCCATGTACCACTTCTCTAAGAGGAAGGGACAGCCATGTACCATTTCTCTTTTATTTTACCTTCCTTTAACTTGGCAATTCAGTTAAGAACAAATTCTTATTTTACAATGACAGCCTAGGAACAATGACTGAACAACTTCCTTGTTCAGGGGCAGAACAACAGCTTTTGTACCTTGTCAGCTCCGGGATTTGATCTTGGGATTTGATCTCTTTTGGTTACTAGTCCAACACTCTAACCACTAAGCTACACTGCCACTTCTCTAAGATCTCAATTCAAAGTTTATTCGTCACGTAAACAGGTTACAGCAGGTATAAACAGTGCAGCGGAATGCTGACTTGCACCTCCCTCAACAGTGCAGTCTGAATATAAATATAATTAATCATCAAAAGTAAGCCAAAAATAACAAGTAAGATGAAGAAAGTATACTATTCTATAAGGGCACAGGAAGAGACCCAGATGCAGACACAGGCAGATGGTTTGAGTCTCGGATATTTATTATAATCCAAGGGGCAGGCAAGAGAATGGTTGTGGACAGGCAAAAGATCATAACAAGGTCAGAGTCCAGGAGGTACAGAGTGGCAGGCAGGCTCGAGGTCAGGACATGCAGTATGGTCAGGCAGGTTCGAGGTCAGGGCAGTCAGTATGGTCAGGCAGGTTCGAGGTCAGGGCAGTCATGATGGTCAGGACAGGCAGTATGGTCAGGCAGGCTCGAGGCCAGGGCAGTCAGTATGGTGAGGCAGGCTCGAGGTCAGGGCAGGCCGTATGGTCAGGCAGGCAGTATGGTGAGGCAGGCTCGAGGTCAGGGCAGTCAGTATGGTCAGGCAGGCTCGAGGTCAGGGCAGTCAGTATGGTCAGGCAGGCAGTATGGTGAGGTAGGCTCGAGGTCAGGGCAGGCCGTATGGTCAGGCAGGCTCAAGGTCAGGGCAGGCAGTATGGTGAGGCAGGCTCGAGGTCAGGACAGGCAGTATGGTCAGGCAGGTTCGAGGTCAGGGCAGTCAGTATGGTCAGGCAGGTTCGAGGTCAGGGCAGTCAGTATGGTCAGGACAGGCAGTATGGTCAGGCAGGCTCGAGGCCAGGGCAGTCAGTATGGTGACGCAGGCTCGAGGTCAGGGCAGGCCGTATGGTCAGGCAGGTAGTATGGTGAGGCAGGCTCGAGGTCAGGGCAGTCAGTATGGTCAGGCAGGCTCGAGGTCAGGGCAGGCCGTATGGTCAGGCAGGCTCAAAGTCAGGGCAGGCAGTATGGTGAGGCAGGCTCGAGGTCAGGGCAGGCAGTATGGTCAGGCAGGTTCGAGGTCAGGGCAGGCAGTATGGTCAGGCAGGCTCGAGGTCAGGGCAGGCAGTATGGTGAGGCAGACTCGAGGTCAGGGCAGTCCGTATGGTCAGGCAGGCAGTATGGTGAGGCAGGCTCGAGGTCAGGGCAGTCAGTATGGTCAGGCAGGCAGTATGGTGAGGTAGGCTCGAGGTCAGGGCAGGCCGTATGGTCAGGCAGGCTCAAGGTCAGGGCAGGCAGTATGGTGAGGCAGGCTCGAGGTCAGGACAGGCAGTATGGTCAGGCAGGTTCGAGGTCAGGGCAGTCAGTATGGTCAGGCAGGTTCGAGGTCAGGGCAGTCAGTATGGTCAGGACAGGCAGTATGGTCAGGCAGGCTCGAGGCCAGGGCAGTCAGTATGGTGAGGCAGGCTCGAGGTCAGGGCAGGCCGTATGGTCAGGCAGGTAGTATGGTGAGGCAGGCTCGAGGTCAGGGCAGTCAGTATGGTCAGGCAGGCTCGAGGTCAGGGCAGGCCGTATGGTCAGGCAGGCTCAAGGTCAGGGCAGGCAGTATGGTGAGGCAGGCTCGAGGTCAGGGCAGGCAGTATGGTCAGGCAGGTTCGAGGTCAGGGCAGGCAGTATGGTCAGGCAGGCTCGAGGTCAGGGCAGGCAGTATGGTGAGGCAGACTCGAGGTCAGGGCAGTCCGTATGGTCAGGCAGGCAGTATGGTGAGGCAGGCTCGAGGTCAGGGCAGTCAGTATGGTCAGGCAGGCAGTATGGTGAGGCAGGCTCGAGGTCAGGGCAGTCAGTATGGTCAGGCAGGCTCGAGGTCAGGGCAGTCAGTATGGTCAGGCAGGCTCGAGGTCAGGACAGGCAGTATGGTCAGGCAGGCTCGAGGTCAGGACAGGCAGTATGGTCAGGCAGGTTCGAGGTCAGGACAGGCAGTATGGTCAGGCAGGCCGTATGGTCAGGCAGGCTCGAGGTCAGGGCAGTCAGTATGGTGAGGCAGGCTCGAGGTCAGGGCAGGCAGTATGGTCAGGCAGGCTCGAGGTCAGAGCAGGCAGTATGGTCAGGCAGGCTCAAGGTCAGAGCAGGCAGTATGGTCAGGCAGGCGGATTCAGAGTCAAGGCAGGCAAGGGTCAAACCCGGGAGGACTAGAAAAAACAGAGAAAAGGCAAAAACAGGAGCAATGAAATTACACGCTGGTTGACTTGACAAGACGAACTGGTAACAGACAAACAGGGAACACAGGAATAAGTACCCAGGGACTAATGAGGAAAACAGGTGACACCTGGAGGTGGGTGGAGACAATCACAAAGACAGGTGAAACAGATCAGGGTGTGGCACTATGCATTATTATTCAACTGGTATGTACACAATAGTTTAAATTATGAATGTTCAATGTCAAGTATGTCAGGTATGTCAAATATAAAGTGGGTAGTGTCTTGTGCAATGTCAACAATACTTCACAGAATGTCTCCCCAGCAAATCTACTCCAGGATCAATCTGTGTTGTTGCACGAGGGGCGATTAGACGGAGTTTAGCTGAAGATGAGGTGCAGATGCATTATTTATCCTTACCTGTAAAGCCATTCATTACGCTGAACATCGACAGTCCAAAAAAGATTGATGGATAGTTATCTTGTATGGGTGAAAATGATTCAATAGGCACGATACACAACTTTAATGGATGGTTAGATTGATGGTGCTGAGAAACAGGGTTGTTAGCGGCAACCTCACTAATTAACATCAATATCAATCAGAAGTGTCTATAAAGAAGGGTGTAAGGGCTGGAGAGTGTGCTGACTGCAGAGTGTCTGGGGGAGGGAGGGATATCTTTACAATATCATACTGTAGCAAGGCATGTTCACATGTATGGAGAATGCAGTGTGTCAAAGAAAACCCCTAAACCAAGAATCCTCTGTTCGTGAGTGTGTTTCCTCACTGCCTGAGGCCTACTTGTCTTAAATGTTAAGCTTAAGTGAGGGGGGGGGGCAGTTGAACAGCACCACAGCGGGTATTGGTTCTGGGACAGGGGAGGACACGGAGGAGAAAGGCCCGGTCGAGAACTGCCTTTTGGGGAGGGAGAGAGAGAGGGGGCCCCCCTCCTCCTTTGGAGATGAAGAGGAGCGGCACTCTGTTCTCACGAAGACGTCTGACCATAGAGATCCTAGTATATTACTAGAGGTGCTATGTCATAAACCCTCACATTTCAAAATGGGGTGGAATGGCAGCCCTATTGGTCAGGGAGGCATAATCCTGTAGAGACATAATCCTGATTGTAATTTTGTAGGAAAATAAAACTAAGTCATGAGATTTGTCAGAAATTGTGTAATACAATTATTGTCAACCTAAAATATTGTCATATAATTATAAATACCATTTTCTGTATAAATAACCTCTAAAATATATCTAAACCGACCATAAATGTCTAAATTGTTGAGTGCTACTACAGAGCCTTCAGAAACCCCCACGCCCTGACCATAGAGAGCCTTTTTCTATGGTATAGTAGGTCAGGGTGTGACTGGGGTTTTTTCTAGTTATTATTTTCTATATGGGGTTCTAGTTGAGTTTTTCTATGTTGGTGTTTGGTATGATTCCCAATTAGAGGAAGCTGGCTATCGTTATCTCTAATTGGGGATCATATTTAAGCAGCATTTTGTCCACCTGTGTTTTATGGGATATTGTTTTGAGTTAGTGTATGTTACACCTCTGTTGTTACGGTTAATTTATTATTTGTTGTTTTTTATGCGTTTTCAATGAAATAATATGTGGAAACCATATCACGCTGCAGCTTGGTCCGATATTTATTCCAGAGAACGTGACACTTATTCCACATTTTGTTCTGTTGAAGCCTGAATTCAAAATGGATTAAATAGATGAATTTTCTAAATCCTCGACACAAAATACCTCATAATGACATCACAACACCTCATAATGACATCACAATACCTCATAATGACATCACAATACCTCATAATGACAAAGTGAAAACATGTTTTTAGACATTTTTGCAAATGTCTTGAAAATGAAATACAGAAATATCTCATTTACATAATTATTCCCACCCCTGAGTCAATACTTTGTAGAAGAAACTTTGGCAGCGATTGCAGCTGTTAGTCTTTCTGGGTAAGTCTCTAAGAACTTTCCACAGCTGGATTGTGCAACAATTGCCCATTATTCCTTTCAACATTCTCTGGCAAATTGGTTGCTTATCATTGCTAGAGAAACATTTTCAGGTCTTGCCATAGATTTTCAAGTACATTTAAGTCAAAACTGTAACTCGCCACTCACTTTCTTCTTGGGAAGCAACTCCAGTGTAGATTTGGCCTTGTATTTTGGGTTATTGTCCTGCTGAAAGGTGAATTCATCTACCAGTGTCTAGTGGAAAGCAGACTGAACCAGGTTTTCATGCAGCCACCACTATGCTTGAAAACATGGAGAGTGGTACTCAGTAATGTGTTATATTGATTTGCCCATAAAAATAACACTTTAATCAGGACAAAAGGTTCATTGCTTTGCCACATTTTTTGCAATATTACTTTAGTACCTTGTTGCAAACATCATGCATGTTTTGGAACATGCGACTTAATACATTTTTACTCCTGAACTTATTGAGTCTTGGCATATCAATACTCATTGACTCAAGTCATTTCAGCTTTTCATTTTTTATTCATTTGGAAAAATTTTGAAAAACAATATTCCACTTTGACATGATGGTGTATTTTGTGTAGGCCATTGACAACAAATCTCAATGAAGTACATTTTCAATTCAGGCTCTAACACAACAAAATGTGGAAAAAGTCAAGGGGTGTGAATACTTTCTGAAGGCCCTTTATATGATACAATATGAGTACTTGTTGCATTTACAACTTGTCTAAATCCTATCATCAACTGATGTCAGCCAGTGTACTGTATGGCTGTGGATTGAGTAAGGAGCTGATCGTGGACTACAGGAAAAGGCAGGCTGAACAGGCCACCATTAACATCGACGGGGCTGAAGTGGAGCGGGTTGAGAGTTTCAAGTTCCTTGGTGTCCACATCACCAACGATCTATCATGCTCCAAACACACCAAGACAGTCATGAAGAGGGCACAACAAAACCTTTTCCCCCTCAGGAGACCGAAAAGATTTGGCATGAGTCCCCAGATCCTCAAAAGGTTCTACAGCTGCACCATCGAGAGCATCCTGACCGATTGCATCACCGCCTGGTATGGCAACTGCTTGGCATCTGATCGTAAAGGGCTACAGAGGGTTGTCCGAACAGCCCAGTACATCACTGGGGTCAAGCTTCCTGCCATCCAGGACCTATATACTAGGCGGTGTCAGAGGAAAGTCCATAAAATTGTCAGAGACTCCAGTCACCCATGGTATAGACTTTTTTCTCTGCTACCACACGGCAAGCGGTACCGGAGCGCCAAGTCTAGGACCGAGAGGCTCCTCAACAGCTTCTACCCCCAAGCCATAAGACTGCTGAACAATTGAAAAAATCGCCACTGGACAATTTACATTGACATTATCTATGCATAGTTACTTCACCCCCACCTACATGTACAAATGACCTCAACTAACCTGTACCCCCCTACACTGACTCGGTACCGGTTCCCCCTGTATATAGCCTCCACACTGACTCGGTACCGGTGCCCCCTGTATATAGCCTCCACACTGACTCGGTACCGGTGCCCCCTGTATATAGCCTCCACACTGACTCGGTACCGGTGCCCCCTGTATATAGCCTCCACACTGACTCGGTACCGGTTCCCCCTGTATATAGCCTCCACACTGAGTCGGTACCGGTGCCCCCTGTATATAGCCTCCACACTGACTCGGTACCGGTGCCCCCTGTACATAGCCTCCACACTGACTCGGTACCGGTGCCCCCTGTATATAGCCTCCACACTGACTCGGTACCGGTGCCCCCTGTATATAGCCTCCACTCTGACTCGGTACCGGTGCCCCCTGTATATAGCCTCCACACTGACTCGGTACCGGTGCCCCCTGTATATAGCCTCCACACTGACTCGGTACCGGTGTCCCCTGTATATAGCCTCCACACTGACTCGTTACTGGTACCCCCTGTATATAGCCTCCACACTGACTCGGTACCGGTGCCCCCTGTATATAGCCTCCACACTGACTCGGTACCGGTGCCCCCTGTATATAGCCTCCACACTGACTCGGTACCGCTGCCCCCTGTATATAGCCTCCACACTGACTCGGTACCGGTACCCCCTGTATATAGCCTCCACACTGACTCGGTACCGGTGCCCCCTGTATATAGCCTCCACACTGACTCGGTACCGGTGCCCCCTGTATATAGCCTCCACACTGAGTCGGTACCGGTGCCCCCTGTATATAGCCTCCACACTGACTCGGTACCGGTACCCCCTGTATATAGCCTCCACACTGACTCGGTACCGGTGCCCCCTGTATATAGCCTCCACACTGACTCGGTACCGGTGCCCCCTGTATATAGCCTCCACACTGACTCGGTACCGGTGCCCCCTGTATATAGCCTCCACACTGACTCGGTACCGGTGCCCCCTGTACATAGCCTCCACACTGACTCGTTACCGGTGCCCCGTGTATATAGCCTCCACACTGACTCGGTACCGGTGCCCCCTGTATATAGCCTCCACACTGACTCGGTACCGGTGCCCCCTGTATATAGCCTCCACACTGACTCGTACCGGTGCCCCCCTGTATATAGCCTCCACACTGACTCGGTACCGGTGCCCCTGTATATAGCCTCCACACTGACTCGGTACCGGTACCCCCCTGTATATAGCATCCCACTGACTCGGTACCGGTGCCCCCTGTATATAGCCTCCACACTGACTCGGTCACCGGTACCCCCTGTATATAGATCCTCCACACTGACTCGGTACCGTACGAACCCTGTATAGAGCCTCCACAGCTGACTCGGTAGCCGGTGCCCCGTTGATATAGCCTTCCACTGACTCGTACCCCTGTATATACCTCCACACTGCCTCGGTAACCGGTGCCCCGTGTATATAGCCTCCACACTGACTCGGTACCGGTGCCCCGTGTATATAGCCTCCACACTGACGCGGTACCGGTTGCCCCCTGTATATAGCCTCCACACTGACTCGGTACCGTGCCCCCTGTATATAGCTCCACACTGACTCGTACCGGTGTCCCCCTGTAATACTACTCCACCTGTATATAGCCCTCCACAACTGACTCGGGTACCGTCCCCCTGTATATAGCCTCCACACTGACTCTGTACCGGTGCCCCCTGTAATATAGCCTCCACACTGACTCGGTACCGGTGCCCCTGTATATAGCCTCCACACTGACTCGGTTACCGGTCCCCTGTATATAGCCTCCACACTGACTCGGTACCGTGCCCCTGTATATAGCCTCCACACTGACTCGGTACCGGTGCCCCCTGTATATAGCCTCCACACTGACTCGGTACCGGTGCCCCCTGTATATAGCCTCCACACTGACTCGGTACCGGTGCCCCCTGTATATAGCCTCCACACTGACTCGGTACCGGTGCCCCCTGTATATAGCCTCCACACTGACTCGGTACCGGTGCCCCCTGTATATAGCCTCCACACTGACTCGGTACCGGTGCCCCTGTATATAGCCTCCACACTGACTCGGTACCGGTGGCCCCCTGTATATAGCCTCCACACTGACTCGTACCGGTGCCCCCTGTATATAGCCTCCACACTGACTCGTTACCGGTGCCCCCTGTATATAGCCTCCACACTGACTCGGTACGGTGCCCCCTGTATATAGCCTCCACACTGACTCGGTACCGGTGGCCCCCTGTATATAGCCTCCACACTGACTCGGTACCGGTGCCCCCTGTATATAGCCTCCACACTGACTCGGTACCGGTACCCCCTGTATATAGCATCCACACTGACTCGGTACCGGTTGCCCCCTGTATATAGCCTCCACACTGACTCGGTACCGGTGCCCCCTGTATATAGCCTCCACACTGACTCGGTACCGGTGCCCCCTGTATATAGCCTCCACACTGACTCGTACCGGTGCCCCCTGTAATATAGCCTCCACACTGACTCGGTACCGGTGCCCCTGTATATAGCCTCCACACTGACTCGGTAGCCCGGTTGCCCCCTGTATATAGCCTCCACACTGACTCGGGTACCGGTGCCCCCTGTATATAGCCTCCACACTGACTCGGTACCGTGCCCCCTGTATATAGCCTCCACACTGACTCGTACCGGTACCCCCTGTATATAGCATCCACACTGACTCGGTACCGGTGCCCCCTGTATATAGCCTCCACACTGACTCGGTACCGGTACCCCCTGTATATAGCCTCCACACTGACTCGGTACCGGTGCCCCTGTATATAGCCTCCACACTGACTCGGTACCGGGTGCCCCCTGTATATAGCCTCCACACTGACTCGGTACCGGTGCCCCGTGTATATAGCCTCCACACTGACTCGGTACCGGTGCCCCCTGTATATAGCCTCCACACTGACTCGGTACCGGTGCCCCCTGTATATAGCCTCCACACTGACTCGGGTACCGGTGTCCCCTGTATATAGCCTCCACACTGACTCGTTACTGGTACCCCCTGTATATAGCCTCCACACTGACTCTGTACCGGTGCCCCCTGTATATAGCCTCCACACTGACTCGGTACCGGTGCCCCCTGTATATAGCCTCCACACTGACTCGGTACCGCTGCCCCCTGTATATAGCCTCCACACTGACTCGGTACCGGTACCCCCTGTATATAGCCTCCACACTGACTCGGTACCGGTGCCCCCTGTATATAGCCTCCACACTGACTCGGTACCGGTGCCCCCTGTATATAGCCTCCACACTGAGTCGGTACCGGTGCCCCCTGTATATAGCCTCCACACTGACTCGGTACCGGTACCCCCTGTATATAGCCTCCACACTGACTCGGTACCGGTGCCCCCTGTATATAGCCTCCACACTGACTCGGTACCGGTGCCCCCTGTATATAGCCTCCACACTGACTCGGTACCGGTGCCCCCTGTATATAGCCTCCACACTGACTCGGTACCGGTGCCCCCTGTACATAGCCTCCACACTGACTCGTTACCGGTGCCCCCGTGTATATAGCCTCCACACTGACTCGGTACCGGTGCCCCCTGTATATAGCCTCCACACTGACTCGGTACCGGTGCCCCCTGTATATAGCCTCCACACTGACTCGGTACCGGTGCCCCCTGTATATAGCCTCCACACTGACTCGGTACCGGTGCCCCCTGTATATAGCCTCCACACTGACTCGGTACCGGTACCCCCTGTATATAGCATCCACACTGACTCGGTACCGGTGCCCCCTGTATATAGCCTCCACACTGACTCGGTACCGGTGCCCCCTGTATATAGCCTCCACACTGACTCGGTACCGGTGCCCCCTGTATATAGCCTCCACACTGACTCGGTACCGGTGCCCCCTGTATATAGCCTCCACACTGACTCGGTACCGGTGCCCCCTGTATATAGCCTCCACACTGACTCGGTACCGGTGCCCCCTGTATATAGCCTCCACACTGACTCGGTACCAGTGCCCCCTGTATATAGCCTCCACACTGACTCGGTACCGGTGCCCCCTGTATATAGCCTCCACACTGACTGGGTACCGGTACCCCCTGTATATAGCCTCCACACTGACTCGGTACCGGTGCCCCCTGTATATAGCCTCCACACTGACTCGGTACCGGTGCCCCCTGTACATAAGCTCATTATTGTTATTCTTATTGTGTTACTTTTTATTGTTACTTTTTATTTTAGTCTACTTGGTAAATATTTTCTTAACTCTTCTTGAACTGCACTTTTGGTTAAGGGCTCTTGTAAGCATTACAGGGTAAAGTCTACACTTGTATTCTGCGCATATAGTTTGATTTGATTTGATTGACTGCATTTTTGAATGTTGGTATATTCGCAGTTCATTAGAAAAATGTATGGAATCATTCCTCTAAAACTATCTGGCTAACTAGCTAACAAACATACAGTGCAGATAATTCCTCAAATTCATTATTTTACAATATCTTATCACAGCACTGGAAAACCATGGTTGACCAACTCCCTGACCAACATGGCTGACCTTTATTCATCATAAGAAGGTTCATGGCCATTCTAGTATTCTAATTCCTAATTCTATAGGACTGAAAGGCCTGCCTATAAATGAGGAGCAGTACTCTGTTCTCAGGAGGAAGACCTGTCAGCCTTGTCTTTAGAGGAGGAGCAGTACTCTGTTCTCAGGAGGAAGGCCTGTCAGCCTTGTCTTTAAAGGGGGAGCAGTACTCTGTTCTCAGGAGGAAGACCTGACAGCCTTGTCTTTAAAGGAGGAGCAGTACTCTGTTCTCAGGAGGAAGGCCTGTCAGCCTTGTCTTTAAAGGGGGAGCAGTACTCTGTTCTCAGGAGGAAGACCTGACAGCCTTGTCTTTAGAGGAGGAGCAGTACTCTGTTCTCAGGAGGAAGACCTGACAGCCTTGTCTTTAGAGGAGGAGCAGTACTCTGTTCTCAGGAGGAAGGCCTGACAGCCTTGTCTTTAAAGGAGGAGCAGCACTCTGTTCTCAGGAGGAAGGACTGACAGCCTTGTCTTTAAAGGAGCAGTACTCTGTTCTCAGGAGGAAGGCCTGACAGCCTTGTCTTTAAAGGAGCAGTACTCTGTTCTCAGGAGGAAGGCCTGACAGCCTTGTCTTTAGAGGAGGAGCAGTACTCTGTTCTCAGGAGGAAGGCCTGACAGCCTTGTCTTTAGAGGAGCAGTACTCTGTTCTCAGGAGGAAGACCTGGTAGCCTTGTCTTTAAAGGAGGAGCAGTACTCTGTTCTCAGGAGGAAGGCCTGACAGCCTTGTCTTTAAAGGAGGAGCAGTACTCTGGTCTCAGGAGGAAGACCTGACAGCCTTGTCTTTAGAGGAGCAGTACTCTGTTCTCAGGAGGAAGGCCTGACAGCCTTGTCTTTAAAGGAGGAGCAGCAGCGGGAGGGGCCGCTTTCTTTCACAACCAGGAATAAAATGAGTCTGGAGGTGGTCGGAGAGAAGCCACCGTGAAACAGGGACACTCCCATCTCCCTCTGCCACTGTGAAACAGGGACACTCCCATCTCCCTCAGCGCCTCAAATCAGACTAAGGGGCTGGGGGATCGGTCTTATACCAAAACCACTTGATTTCCATTTCCGTTCTGTGTGTACCAATCAAGACGCACACTGCAGGCATACACACCCACACGCAAACACACACCTCTCTGTTCCCAGTACACACATATGAATGATTAGGGGCGGGCGACGGCAGGTTTGTGAAATTGGCTTGGAGCTTTGAGTCTACAATAAGTCACGGAGAGTGGAGCAATCTGGTTTTGGTGGAAACAGAGTAAAGATAAACACGTTCAGCACTTTCCGTTTAGAGTTCCTTACACCCCCGATCCCAGGGTAGTTGCAGAGGAGTTCATTCTTAGCCATGTGAGAAAAAACACATTAACTGAGACCTATCCATCTTCCTGATGACACATCCATTTAAATGTTTGTGCCTCTTATTTATAAAGGGGATGCAGCAGGGAGGAGAGGGAGAGTGTGTGTGTGTGTGTGTGTGTGTGTGTGTGTGTGTGTGTGTGTGTGTGTGTGTGTGTGTGTGTGTGTGTGTGTGTGTGTGTGTGTGTGTGTGTGTGTGTGTGTGTGTGTGTGTGTGTGTGACTCAGAGCCTTTCGTTTGCAGTGAAAATCCTTCATTATGATATTTTCTATTAAAAGAACCGTCATATATCCAGGCTTGAAAAATGAAGTGGTGTTTCTCTGGATTCATTTGGGGCCAACAGCATCTCCACAACATGGCCTGTTGTGTTTTCGTTCGCTCCGAGGGAAATTTGCTGTCCAAAACCTATGCCATATTTACTCCACCCTCAGCAATATAATTACCCTTGATGTTTCATCAGTACACAATCTAACCCAGAAGGTACCTTACGGGTGCAACATCAGTACACAATCTAACCCCGAAGGTACCTTACGGGTGAAACATCTAACCCCGAAGGTACCTTATGGGTGAAACATCAGTACACAATCTAACCCCGAAGGCACCTTACGGGTGAAACATCAGTACACAATCTAACCCCGAAGGCACCTTACGGGTGCAACATCAGTACACAATCTAACCCAGAAGGCACCTTACGGGTGAAACATCAGTACACAATCTAACCCAGAAGGCACCTTACGGGTGAAACATCAGTACACAATCTAACCCAGAAGGCACCTTACGGGTGAAACATCAGTACACAATCTAACCCAGAAGGCACCTTACGGGTGAAACATCAGTACACAATCTAACCCAGAAGGCACCATACGGGTGAAACATCAGTACACAATCTAACCCCGAAGGCACCATACGGGTGAAACATCAGTACACAATCTAACCCCGAAGGCACCATACGGGTGAAACATCAGTACACAATCTAACCCAGAAGGCACCTTACGGGTGAAACATCAGTACACAATCTAACCCCGAAGGCACCTTACGGGTGAAACATCAGTACACAATCTAACCCCGAAGGCACCTTACGGGTGAAACATCAGTAAAGATGAAAAATGTCATGAAACATTTAAACATCTTGACAGCATGAGATTCATCTTCTTACAGAGTTAGAACGATCAAACTCGTTGAAAGACATTAAATAGATTTTATTTGAATAGTTTTAACAAATCAAACTAGTGAGTTTTGAAAGAGCAACGGACACAACGAGAGCCAACCACACCAAGATATTCACAACAGTCATTGTGAGGCAAAGTCTGTTGACAACAAATACAACAGGACTCTAACAACTTTAACATAATACTGTCTATTACAGGGGTGTCAACCTCATTCCACAAAGGGCCGAGTGTCTGAGGGTTTTTCATTTCAATTAAGACCTATACAACCAGTCCTTACTTAGTTCCTGACTGATTAGTGACCTTCATCAAGGATGGAGAAAAAACCCGCAGATACTCGGCTTTCCGTGGAATGAGGATGACACGTGCTCTATTACATTAACAAATGATCTGGGACTTATTTTCTCCGTCTGTCTTGTGCTCATATTCTTCCATTCTTCCACTCCCTGAAACTGTAGTTGCTCGTGATAATGCGGGAAACTGTAGCGCTTGGGATAATGTATTAAATTGTAGTGGTTCGTGGCAATGTATGAAGCGGTAGTGGCCCGCGATAATGTATGAAACTGTGGTGGCTCCAGATAATGTATTAAACTGTAGTAGCTCAGGATAATGTATGGAACTGTAGTGGCTTGGGATAATGTATTAAATCGTAGTGGCTTGTGATAATGTAGGAAACTGTAGTGACTCGTGATAGTGTATTAAATTGTAGTGGCTCCAGATAATGTATTAAACTGTAGTGGCTCGGGATAATGTATGAAACTGTAGTGACATGGGATAATGTATGTAACTGCAGTGGCTCGTGATAATGTAGGAAACTGTCGCGCTTGGGATAATGTATAAAATTGTAGTGGTCCATGGTAATGTATGAAACTGTAGTGGCTCGTGGTAATGTATGAAACTGTGGTGGCTCCAGATAATGTATTAAACTGTAGTGGCTCAGGATAATGTACGAAACTGTTGTGGATCGGGATACTGTATGGATTCTGTAGTTGCTTGGGTTAATGTTCGGAACTTTAGTGGCTCGTGATAATGTATGAAACGGTAGTGGCTTGGGAAAATGTATGAAACCGTGTCGGCTCGGGATAAGGTATGGAACTGTAGCGGCTCGTGATAATATATTAAACTGTAGTGGCTCATGATAATGTATTAACTGTAGTTGCTCAGGATAATGTATGAAACTGTTCTGGATTTGGGATAATGTATGGCACTGTGGTGGCCCGTGATAATGTATGGAGCTGTAGTGGCTTGGGATAATGGTTGGAACGGTAGTGGCCCGGGATAATGTATGAAGTTGTGGTGGCTCATGATAATGTACATAACTGTAGTGGCTCGGGATAATGTATGAAACTGAAGTGGCTCGGGAAAATGTATGGAACTGTAGTGGCTCAGGATAATGTATGAAACTGTAGTGGCTCAGGATAATGTATGCAGAGCAGCCGTGTTCCTGGTCCCTGGTCTGTGTGGGTAATGAATAATATTGGAGAGGGATCTGCTGGCTAAATCACATCAGCTGCAGTCTCACTGGTCTCCAAACAGCCAGCTCTCTTACTATTAGCTGCCAATACTACACACCATTAACACACCATTAACTAACACTGCCCCCACCCTCCCTCACTCTCTTAGCACACAATTCTAATATCACAGGGTTGCACAGATCATATCATAAAAGCATTAATGGTGAAACAACAATCGATCAATCAATGAAATGTATTTCTAAGACCCTTTTCAAATGAACAAAGTCACAAAGTGCAGGACAGTAATCTGGGCTAGCCCTGCAGGGAGTGATCACTCGTGTTGAAAAGACGCCTCACTTTTGCTGAAGTGAAACTTGGAGAGCCAGCAAGCTTTGGAGTTTTGGACTTTGGTTTACAGTATCTCCCTGAAGGTGGCATTGACTGAGAAGATTCCTTCATGGCTTGAGTCAAGGAATAACTCTACCTTTGACCCAACTGATCTTACTTAAGAATTGGACTGAATCACATGTGAAAGTAATAACACCACTAGCCTGTTTACCTGCACAAAAGCTTTTTTTCAGAAATAAGACACGATGAAAAGGAACATTATTTTCCTGCATGCAACCCTGGAGCATCCTATCGCTCCAGATCTCCAGATCTCCTTGAAGACAAACCACTCCCTCACCTCAGCACACCCCCACAGCCTATCTGCTCTAACCTTCAGAGCAGCGAGACCGCCAGACTCCTTAACAAAGTAGAAAATAATTTCCAATACATATTAATGAAGCCATGTTGAATCCCATGCCCTTGAAACTTCAGGCTGAGAGGGTGCCAACAGTGATGCGGTGGCAGCATCACCACGCAGGAGAGCGTTCAGTCCCCACAATGGAGCCCTCATCCATTATAGGTGGATCCGAGGGCTAGGCTCAGTGTGATATCCCTTACAGTTCTGTCTGACTGACTGGCCCTGAGTCTGTGCAAAACCCCATAGAGCCTATAAAATGACTTCCGCGGGTGGAATACAGTGGAGACCCTATGGGGACCTTGTATAGAGCTCAATGATTAAACAACGCAGGTGATCGGTGTGTATGTCTTCACTCTGCCAGGTAATGGTGTGAATAGGGGGATGGATGCTGAGAGAGCATGTCCCCTCACACACACACACTTCCATACCTACCTCCTCTCCCGAGAACCCCGCCCCACCTCCCCACACACACCTACACACCTACACACCTACACACACAAACACCTCCTTCCCCCAGAACCGATCCTGCCTGTGCAGCAAATCCTTCCGAGCGAGCCGGTTGTTTATCAGGAGCGTTGTGTCGAGGATCGATCGGTGGGGGGAATTACAGCTCCTACAGCACTCCTCTGTTACTGGATGACACTGCTACTTACAGACCAGACCGATGGCCCATTTACACACTATGAATGACATATTTAAACACTTATTAATAACATGGCCCGCCGGCTACCAGGGCAGAGGTGAATAACACACTCACACACACACACACACACGCACACACGCACAGGCACACACACACACACACACACACACACACACACAGGCACACACACACACACACACACATACACACACACGCACACATACACTCTTCCAGTCTCTCTCTCACAGTCACTCACACAGCTCAGTGATGCTGCAGCAGTCTGTGACTGGGCCCAAAGCTCGTTGGTATTCACAGGCGGTGGTGTTGCTGTCTGCAGCGGAAGCTAGGCGGGCTGACCCCTTCTGCGGTTATTTATGGACATGAAAGTCTTGCTGGAGGTCAGCGGTGACAAACCCTTTCATAACCACTGCTGACTCACAGCTTTAACACACATCAGAAAGAAAAACACTCATCACCCCATCCTACTACCTCCAAAAAAGGAGAAGGGGACGGCTGAGAGAGGAGGAGTGTAAAAGCTAGGGAGAGAAAGGGGGAGATAGCGAGATATATTTATTCTATCACAGGCAACTAAGGCAACTAAGTTCCAACCCGATATCATAACATTTACATACAAAGCCAGTGCACACATAAATGTAACGTTAGTTTGCCATAAGGTACTTCGCATGCTACATAGGCTATAACCAGCTTTTTATCCCATATGGGAAGAATTACATTGAAATCCAATGGAGACGATAACATTTAACACCACACACATTTTACACTGAGTCAGAACATAGAAGGTTTATGGTCTGTTTCTACACCGCTCTTTACCTTATTAATTAACCACAATCCCAGTAGGACGCCCCTTTAAGCACCACGTCATAATTCAGATCTAGATATGCCAGGTTAGAATAACGGCCTGACGTGAGTAGGATCTAATGAGTCCCACTTGTCAAGAATGGATTTTTCTTCTGCAAAAAAAAAAAACATTTGGGAAAAGTTGATGTGTGAGTATCACTACAACATTTCACCAGGCCAGGTGTCCCCTCAAAGGCAGTGGGTGAAGCCAGGGGTTAATTGAAGTGCTTCAGAGAGATAGAAAGAGAGTAGAGGGGGATATTAAGAGAGAGAGAGAGAGAGAGAGAGAGAGAGAGAGAGAGAGAGTATATAGAGAGAGAGAGCTAGAGAGAGATAGAGAGGGAGAGGGATAGAGGGGGAGTGTTTGGACCTCTTTAGTGCTGAGTTGTCCCCCTCCACTTGATTGGGTACTTTAGGAAATGGAAAAGCTCTCCAGGTGCTTATCTCTGCCCAGAGCTTACAGAGTGGGCTGCTCACCCTAAGAGAGAGAGGGCCGCTCACCCTAAGAGAGAGGGGGCAATGGCGGCCTCGCTCAGCAGTGGCCACTGCACTACCACCACCAACCACCAGAGGGCAGTTATCTTAGCCTAGCCTAGCATATCCTAACATAGTCTTGCTAGCATAGCATATCCTAGCATAGCCTAGCAAAACACTAGCATAGCCTCACTGCTGCTGGGAGGGACTCATTCAAACTGGTCACTGACTGCAGAGTGACTGTGAGTGCTTTGCTGGTGAAGGACTTTGGAGGCATGTAGGGACTAATTAGGCCCATTAATGTGCACACTAAGAGGCACTAGGTTCCAGAAGCCTGTCAATTGATCACAAACTGTGCAGAACTCCATGCTTCTCTGTGATTACTGGGGTATAGGTATAGTACCTCACAAAAATAGGCCTGAAGGACCAATTTGTAGGTTTCTGCATTTCAATGTTGTAACTTGCTGAAAACAGTCTACAGTGTTTTCATAACATCTCGAAAAACAAACAAAAACATTTTATCCAGAGTGCTTCAAACATGATTTAGAGCTTGTTTATGGAAAAGTGCTTATTTCTGCATTTCAATGTTGCAACTTGCTGAAAACTGTCCACGGTGTTCATTTCATCTCAACCTAGACACAGCACACAAAAATTGATATCCAGAGTGCATCAAACATGATTTAGAGCTTGTTTATGGAAAAGTGCTTATTTCTGCATTTCAATGTTTTAACTTGCTGAAAACAGTCTACAGTGTTTCATAACATCTCGAATAAACATAACAAAACATTTTTTTATCCAGAGTGCTTCAAACATGATTTAGAGCTTGTTTATGGAAAAGTGCTTATTTCTGCATTTCAATGTTGCAACTTGCTGAAAACTGTCCACGGCGTTCATTTCATCTCAAGCTAGACACAGCACAGCAAAAATTGGATATCCAGAGTGCATCAAACATGATTTAGAGCTTGTTTATGGAAAAGTGCTTATTTCTGCATTTCAATGTTGTAACTTGCTGAAAACAGTCTACAGTGTTTCATAACATCTCGAATAAACATAACAAAAACATTTTTTATCCAGAGTGCTTCAAACATGATTTAGAGCTTGTTTATGGAAAAGTGCTTATTTCTGCATTTCAATGTTGCAACTTGCTGAAAACTGTCCACGGTGTTCATTTCATCTCAAGCTAACACAGCACAGCAAATTGATATCCAGAGTGCATCAAACATGATTTAGAGCTTGTTTATGGAAAAGTGCTTATTTCTGCATTTCAATGTTGCAACTTGCTGAAAACTGTCCACGGCGTTCATTTCATCTCAACTAGACACAGCACAGCAAAAATTGGATATCCAGAGTGCATCAAACATGATTTAGAGCTTGTTTATGGAAAAGTGCTTATTTCTGCATTTCAATGTTGTAACTTGCTGAAAACAGTCTACGTGTTTTCATAACATCTCAAAAACATAACAAAAACATTTTTTATCCAGAGTGCTTCAAACATGATTTAGAGCTTGTTTATGGAAAAGTGCTTATTTCTGCATTTCAATGTTGCAACTTGCTGAAAACTGTCCACGGTGCATTTCATCTCAACCTAGACACAGCACAGCAAAAATTGGATATCCAGAGTGCATCAAACATGATTTAGAGCTTGTTTATGGAAAAGTGCTTATTTCTGCATTTCAATGTTGTAACTTGCTGAAAACAGTCTACAGTGTTTTCATAACATCTCGAATAAACATAACAAAAACATTTTTTTATCCAGAGTGCTTCAAACATGATTTAGAGCTTGTTTATGGAAAAGTGCTTATTTCTGCATTTCAATGTTGCAACTTGCTGAAAACTGTCCACGGTGTTCATTTCATCTCAACTAGACACAGCACAGCAAAAATTGGATATCCAGAGTGCATCAAACATGATTTAGAGCTTGTTTATGGAAAAGTGCTTATTTCTGCATTTCAATGTTGTAACTTGCTGAAAACTGTCCACGGTGTTCATTTCATCTCAACTAGACACAGCACAGCAAAATTGGATATCCAGAGTGCATCAAACATGATTTAGAGCTTGTTTATGGAAAAGTGCTTATTTCTGCATTTCAATGTTGCAACTTGCTGAAAACTGTCCACGTGTTCATTTCATCTCAAGCTAGACACAGCACAGCAAAAATTGGATATCCAGAGTGCATCAAACATGATTTAGAGCTTGTTTATGGAAAAGTGCTTATTTCTGCATTTCAATGTTGTAACTTGCTGAAAACAGTCTACAGTGTTTTCATAACATCTCGAATAAAACATAACAAAACATTTTTTATCCAGAGTGCTTCAAACATGATTTAGAGCTTGTTTATGGAAAAGTGCTTATTTCTGCATTTCAATGTTGCAACTTGCTGAAAACTGTCCACGGTGTTCATTTCATCTCAACCTAGACACAGCACAGCAAAAATTGGATATCCAGAGTGCATCAAACATGATTTAGAGCTTGTTTATGGAAAAGTGCTTATTTCTGCATTTCAATGTTGTAACTTGCTGAAAACAGTCTACAGTGTTTCATAACATCTCGAATAAACATAACAAAAACATTTTTTTATCCAGAGTGCTTCAAACATGATTTAGAGCTTGTTTATGGAAAAGTGCTTATTTCTGCATTTCAATGTTGCAACTTGCTGAAAACTGTCCACGGCGTTCATTTCATCTCAAGCTAGACACAGCACAGCAAAAATTGGATATCCAGAGTGCATCAAAACATGATTTAGAGCTTGTTTATGGAAAAGTGCTTATTTCTGCATTTCAATGTTGTAACTTGCTGAAAACAGTCTACAGTGTTTCATAACATCTCGAATAAACATAACAAAAACATTTTTTATCCAGAGTGCTTCAAACATGATTTAGAGCTTGTTTATGGAAAAGTGCTTATTTCTGCATTTCAATGTTGCAACTTGCTGAAAACTGTCCACGTGTTCATTTCATCTCAACCTAGACACAGCACAGCAAAAATTGGATATCCAGAGTGCATCAAACATGATTTAGAGCTTGTTTATGGAAAAGTGCTTATTTCTGCATTTCAATGTTGCAACTTGCTGAAAACTGTCCACGGCGTTCATTTCATCTCAACTAGACACAGCACAGCAAAAATTGGATATCCAGAGTGCATCAAACATGATTTAGAGCTTGTTTATGGAAAAGTGCTTATTTCTGCATTTCAATGTTGTAACTTGCTGAAAACAGTCTACAGTGTTTTCATAACATCTCGAATAAACATAACAAAAACATTTTTTTATCCAGAGTGCTTCAAACATGATTTAGAGCTTGTTTATGGAAAAGTGCTTATTTCTGCATTTCAATGTTGCAACTTGCTGAAAACTGTCCACGGCGTTCATTTCATCTCAGCTAGACACAGCACAGCAAAAATTGGATATCCAGAGTGCATCAAACATGATTTAGAGCTTGTTTATGGAAAAGTGCTTATTTCTGCATTTCAATGTTGTAACTTGCTGAAAACAGTCTACAGTGTTTTCATAACATCTCGAATAAACATAACAAAAACATTTTTTATCCAGAGTGCTTCAAACATGATTTAGAGCTTGTTTATGGAAAAGTGCTTATTTCTGCATTTCAATGTTGCAACTTGCTGAAAACTGTCCACGGCGTTCATTTCATCTCAAGCTAGACACAGCACAGCAAAATTGGATATCCAGAGTGCATCAAAACATGATTTAGAGCTTGTTTATGGAAAAGTGCTTATTTCTGCATTTCAATGTTGTAACTTGCTGAAACAGTCTACAGTGTTTCATAACATCTCGAATAAACATAACAAAAACATTTTTTTATCCAGAGTGCTTCAAACATGATTTAGAGCTTGTTTATGGAAAAGTGCTTATTTCTGCATTTCAATGTTGCAACTTGCTGAAAACTGTCCACGGTGTTCATTTCATCTCAACCTAGACACAGCACAGCAAAAATTGATATCCAGAGTGCATCAAACATGATTTAGAGCTTGTTTATGGAAAAGTGCTTATTTCTGCATTTCAATGTTGTAACTTGCTGAAAACAGTCTACAGTGTTTTCATAACATCTCGAATAAACATAACAAAAACATTTTTTTATCCAGAGTGCTTCAAACATGATTTAGAGCTTGTTTATGGAAAAGTGCTTATTTCTGCATTTCAATGTTGCAACTTGCTGAAAACTGTCCACGGTGTTCATTTCATCTCAACTAGACACAGCACAGCAAAATTGGATATCCAGAGTGCATCAAACATGATTTAGAGCTTGTTTATGGAAAAGTGCTTATTTCTGCATTTCAATGTTGCAACTTGCTGAAAACTGTCCACGGCGTTCATTTCATCTCAACTAGACACAGCACAGCAAAAATTGGATATCCAGAGTGCATCAAACATGATTTAGAGCTTGTTTATGGAAAAGTGCTTATTTCTGCATTTCAATGTTGTAACTTGCTGAAAACAGTCTACAGTGTTTTCATAACATCTCGAATAAACATAACAAAAACATTTTTTATCCAGAGTGCTTCAAACATGATTTAGAGCTTGTTTATGGAAAAGTGCTTATTTCTGCATTTCAATGTTGCAACTTGCTGAAAACTGTCCACGGTGTTCATTTCATCTCAACCTAGACACAGCACAGCAAAAATTGGATATCCAGAGTGCATCAAACATGATTTAGAGCTTGTTTATGGAAAAGTGCTTATTTCTGCATTTCAATGTTGCAACTTGCTGAAAACTGTCCACGGTGTTCATTTCATCTCAATAACACATACAGCAAAAAAATTGGATATCCAGAGTGCATCAAACATGATTTAGAGCTTGTTTATGGAAAAGTGCTTATTTCTGCATTTCAATGTTGCAACTTGCTGAAAACAGTCCACAGTGTTCATTTTATCTCATCTCGACACATAACAAAACATTTTTTATCCAGATGCATCAAACATGATTTAGAGCTTGTTTATGGAAAGTGCTATTTCTGCATTTCAATGTTGTAACTTGCTGAAAACAGTCTACAGTGTTTTCATAACATCTCAAATAAACATAACAAAAACATTTTTTATCCAGAGTGCTTCAAACATGATTTAGAGCTTGTTTATGGAAAAGTGCTTATTTCTGCATTTCAATGTTGCAACTTGCTGAAAACTGTCCACGGTGTTCATTTCATCTCAACCTAGACACAGCACAGCAAAAATTGGATATCCAGAGTGCATCAAACATGATTTAGAGCTTGTTTATGGAAAAGTGCTTATTTCTGCATTTCAATGTTGTAACTTGCTGAAAACAGTCTACAGTGTTTCATAACATCTCGAATAAACATAACAAAAACATTTTTTTATCCAGAGTGCTTCAAACATGATTTAGAGCTTGTTTATGGAAAAGTGCTTATTTCTGCATTTCAATGTTGCAACTTGCTGAAAACTGTCCACGGCGTTCATTTCATCTCAACCTAGACACAGCACAGCAAAAATTGGATATCCAGAGTGCATCAAACATGATTTAGAGCTTGTTTATGGAAAAGTGCTTATTTCTGCATTTCAATGTTGCAACTTGCTGAAAACAGTCTACAGTGTTTTCATAACATCTCGAATAAACATAACAAAAACATTTTTTTATCCAGAGTGCTTCAAACATGATTTAGAGCTTGTTTATGGAAAAGTGCTTATTTCTGCATTTCAATGTTGCAACTTGCTGAAAACTGTCCACGGTGTTCATTTCATCTCAACCTAGACACAGCACAGCAAAAATTGGATATCCAGAGTGCATCAAACATGATTTAGAGCTTGTTTATGGAAAAGTGCTTATTTCTGCATTTCAATGTTGTAACTTGCTGAAAACAGTCTACAGTGTTTTCATAACATCTCGAATAAACATAACAAAAACATTTTTTTATCCAGAGTGCTTCAAACATGATTTAGAGCTTGTTTATGGAAAAGTGCTTATTTCTGCATTTCAATGTTGCAACTTGCTGAAAACTGTCCACGGTGTTCATTTCATCTCAACTAGACACAGCACAGCAAAATTGGATATCCAGAGTGCATCAAACATGATTTAGAGCTTGTTTATGGAAAAGTGCTTATTTCTGCATTTCAATGTTGCAACTTGCTGAAAACTGTCCACGGTGTTCATTTCATCTCAGCTAGACACAGCACAGCAAAAATTGGATATCCAGAGTGCATCAAACATGATTTAGAGCTTGTTTATGGAAAAGTGCTTATTTCTGCATTTCAATGTTGTAACTTGCTGAAAACAGTCTACAGTGTTTTCATAACATCTCGAATAAACATAACAAAAACATTTTTATCCAGAGTGCTTCAAACATGATTTAGAGCTTGTTTATGGAAAAGTGCTTATTTCTGCATTTCAATGTTGCAACTTGCTGAAAACTGTCCACGGCGTTCATTTCATCTCAACTAGACACAGCACAGCAAAAATTGGATATCCAGAGTGCATCAAACATGATTTAGAGCTTGTTTATGGAAAAGTGCTTATTTCTGCATTTCAATGTTGTAACTGCTGAAAACAGTCTACAGTGTTTTCATACATCTCGAATAAACATAACAAAAACATTTTTTTATCCAGAGTGCTTCAAACATGATTTAGAGCTTGTTTATGGAAAAGTGCTTATTTCTGCATTTCAATGTTGCAACTTGCTGAAAACTGTCCACGGCGTTCATTTCATCTCAACTAGACACAGCACAGCAAAAATTGGATATCCAGAGTGCATCAAACATGATTTAGAGCTTGTTTATGGAAAAGTGCTTATTTCTGCATTTCAATGTTGTAACTTGCTGAAAACAGTCTACAGTGTTTTCATAACATCTCGAATAAACATAACAAAAACATTTTTTATCCAGAGTGCTTCAAACATGATTTAGAGCTTGTTTATGGAAAAGTGCTTATTTCTGCATTTCAATGTTGCAACTTGCTGAAAACTGTCCACGGTGTTCATTTCATCTCAACTAGACACAGCACAGCAAAAATTGGATATCCAGAGTGCATCAAACATGATTTAGAGCTTGTTTATGGAAAAGTGCTTATTTCTGCATTTCAATGTTGCAACTTGCTGAAAACTGTCCACGGTGTTCATTTCATCTCAACTAGACACAGCACAGCAAAATTGGATATCCAGAGTGCATCAAACATGATTTAGAGCTTGTTTATGGAAAAGTGCTTATTTCTGCATTTCAATGTTGTAACTTGCTGAAAACAGTCTACAGTGTTTCATAACATCTCGAATAAACATAACAAAAACATTTTTTTATCCAGAGTGCTTCAAACATGATTTAGAGCTTGTTTATGGAAAAGTGCTTATTTCTGCATTTCAATGTTGCAACTTGCTGAAAACTGTCCACGGCGTTCATTTCATCTCAACTAGACACAGCACAGCAAAAATTGGATATCCAGAGTGCATCAAACATGATTTAGAGCTTGTTTATGGAAAAGTGCTTATTTCTGCATTTCAATGTTGTAACTTGCTGAAAACAGTCTACAGTGTTTCATAACATCTCGAATAAACATAACAAAAACATTTTTTTATCCAGAGTGCTTCAAACATGATTTAGAGCTTGTTTATGGAAAAGTGCTTATTTCTGCATTTCAATGTTGCAACTTGCTGAAAACTGTCCACGGTGTTCATTTCATCTAACAGCTAAGCACAGCAAAAAAATTGGATATCCAGAGTGCATCAAACATGATTTAGAGCTTGTTTATGGAAAAGTGCTTATTTCTGCATTTCAATGTTGTAACTTGCTGAAAACAGTCTACAGTGTTTTCATAACATCTCGAATAAACATAACAAAAACATTTTTATCCAGAGTGCTTCAAACATGATTTAGAGCTTGTTTATGGAAAAGTGCTTATTTCTGCATTTCAATGTTGCAACTTGCTGAAAACTGTCCACGGTGTTCATTTCATCTCAACCTAGACACAGCACAGCAAAATGGATATCCAGAGTGCATCAAACATGATTTAGAGCTTGTTTATGGAAAAGTGCTTATTTCTGCATTTCAATGTTGCAACTTGCTGAAAACTGTCCACGGCGTTCATTTCATCTCAAGCTAGACACAGCACAGCAAAAATTGGATATCCAGAGTGCATCAAACATGATTTAGAGCTTGTTTATGGAAAAGTGCTTATTTCTGCATTTCAATGTTGTAACTTGCTGAAAACAGTCTACAGTGTTTCATTAACATCTCGAATAAACATAACAAAAACATTTTTTTATCCAGAGTGCTTCAAACATGATTTAGAGCTTGTTTATGGAAAAGTGCTTATTTCTGCATTTCAATGTTGCAACTTGCTGAAAACTGTCCACGGCGTTCATTCATCTCAACTAGACACAGCACAGCAAAAATTGGATATCCAGAGTGCATCAAACATGATTTAGAGCTTGTTTATGGAAAAGTGCTTATTTCTGCATTTCAATGTTGTAACTTGCTGAAAACAGTCTACAGTGTTTTCATAACATCTCGAAAAACATAACAAAAACATTTTTTTATCCAGAGTGCTTCAAACATGATTTAGAGCTTGTTTATGGAAAAGTGCTTATTTCTGCATTTCAATGTTGCAACTTGCTGAAAACTGTCCACGGTTCATTTCATCTCAACTAGACACAGCACAGCAAAAATTGGATATCCAGAGTGCATCAAACATGATTTAGAGCTTGTTTATGGAAAAGTGCTTATTTCTGCATTTCAATGTTGTAACTTGCTGAAAACAGTCACAGTGTTTTCATAACATCTCGAAAAACATAACAAAAACATTTTTTATCCAGAGTGCTTCAAACATGATTTAGAGCTTGTTTATGGAAAAGTGCTTATTTCTGCATTTCAATGTTGCAACTTGCTGAAAACTGTCCACGGTGTTCATTTCATCTCAACTAGACACAGCACAGCAAAAATTGGATATCCAGAGTGCATCAAACATGATTTAGAGCTTGTTTATGGAAAAGTGCTTATTTCTGCATTTCAATGTTGTAACTTGCTGAAAACAGTCTACAGTGTTTTCATAACATCTCGAATAAACATAACAAAACATTTTTATCCAGAGTGCTTCAAACATGATTTAGAGCTTGTTTATGGAAAAGTGCTTATTTCTGCATTTCAATGTTGCAACTTGCTGAAAACTGTCCACGGTGTTCATTTCATCTCAAGCTAGACACAGCACAGCAAAAATTGGATATCCAGAGTGCATCAAACATGATTTAGAGCTTGTTTATGGAAAAGTGCTTATTTCTGCATTTCAATGTTGTAACTTGCTGAAAACAGTCTACAGTGTTTTCATAACATCTCGAATAACATAACCAAAACATTTTTTATCCAGAGTGCTTCAAACATGATTTAGAGCTTGTTTATGGAAAAGTGCTTATTTCTGCATTTCAATGTTGCAACTTGCTGAAAACTGTCCACGGTGTTCATTTCATCTCAACCTAGACACAGCACAGCAAAAATTGGATATCCAGAGTGCATCAAACATGATTTAGAGCTTGTTTATGGAAAAGTGCTTATTTCTGCATTTCAATGTTGCAACTTGCTGAAAACTGTCCACGGTGTTCATTTCATCTCAACTAGACACAGCACAGCAAAATTGGATATCCAGAGTGCATCAAACATGATTTAGAGCTTGTTTATGGAAAAGTGCTTATTTCTGCATTTCAATGTTGTAACTTGCTGAAAACAGTCTACAGTGTTTTCATAACATCTCGAATAAACATAACAAAAACATTTTTTATCCAGAGTGCTTCAAACATGATTTAGAGCTTGTTTATGGAAAAGTGCTTATTTCTGCATTTCAATGTTGCAACTTGCTGAAAACTGTCCACGGTGTTCATTTCATCTCAACTAGACACAGCACAGCAAAAATTGGATATCCAGAGTGCATCAAAACATGATTTAGAGCTTGTTTATGGAAAAGTGCTTATTTCTGCATTTCAATGTTGTAACTTGCTGAAAACAGTCTACAGTGTTTTCATAACATCTCGAATAAACATAACAAAAACATTTTTTTATCCAGAGTGCTTCAAACATGATTTAGAGCTTGTTTATGGAAAAGTGCTTATTTCTGCATTTCAATGTTGCAACTTGCTGAAAACTGTCCACGGCGTTCATTTCATCTCAACTAGACACAGCACAGCAAAAATTGGATATCCAGAGTGCATCAAACATGATTTAGAGCTTGTTTATGGAAAGTGCTTATTTCTGCATTTCAATGTTGTAACTTGCTGAAAACAGTCTACAGTGTTTTCATAACATCTCGAATAAACATAACAAAACATTTTTTATCCAGAGTGCTTCAAACATGATTTAGAGCTTGTTTATGGAAAAGTGCTTATTTCTGCATTTCAATGTTGCAACTTGCTGAAAACTGTCCACGGTTTCATTTCATCTCAACCTAGACACAGCACAGCAAAAATTGGATATCCAGAGTGCATCAAACATGATTTAGAGCTTGTTTATGGAAAAGTGCTTATTTCTGCATTTCAATGTTGCAACTTGCTGAAAACTGTCCACGGTGTTCATTTCATCTCAAGCTAGACACAGCACAGCAAAAATGGATATCCAGAGTGCATCAAACATGATTTAGAGCTTGTTTATGGAAAAGTGCTTATTTCTGCATTTCAATGTTGCAACTTGCTGAAAACAGTCTCACGGCGTCATTTCATCTCAACTAGAACAGCACAGCAAAAATTGGATATCCAGAGTGCATCAAACATGATTTAGAGCTTGTTTATGGAAAAGTGCTTATTTCTGCATTTCAATGTTGTAACTTGCTGAAAACAGTCTACAGTGTTTTCATAACATCTCGAATAAACATAACAAAAACATTTTTATCCAGAGTGCTTCAAACATGATTTAGAGCTTGTTTATGGAAAAGTGCTTATTTCTGCATTTCAGCTAGGAACCAATATACACAGGCAGTTAGGAAAGCAAAGGCCTCGCCTGCTTCACCAACTACTTCTCTGATAGAGTTCAGTGTGTCAAATCGGATGGCCTGTTTTCTGGACCTCTGGCAGTCTCTATGGGGGTGCCACAGGGTTAAATTCTCAGGTCGATTCTCTTCTCTGTATACATCAATGATGTTGCTCTTGCTGCTGGTGATTCTCTGATCCACCTCTACGCAGACGACACCATTCTGTATACTTCTGGCCCTTCTTTGGACACTGTGTTAACTAACCTCCAGACGAGCGGCAATGCCATACAACACTCCTTCCATTGACTCCAATTGCTCTTAAATGCAAGTAAAACTAAATGCATGCTCTTCAACCGATCGCTGGCCGTACCTGCCTGCCCGTCCAGCATCACTACTCTGGACGGTTCTGACTTTGAATATGTGGACAACTACAAATACCTAGGTGTCTGGTTAGACTGTAAACTCTCCTTCCAGATTCACAGTAAACATCTCCTTTCCAAAATTAAATCTAGAATCGGCTTCCTATCTCGCAACAAAGCATCCTTCACTTCATGCTGCCAAACATACCCTCGTAAAACGGACCATCCTACCGATCCTTGACTTTGGCGATTTCATTTACAAAATAGCCTCCAACACTCTACTCAACAAATTGGATGCAGTCTATCACAGTGCTGTCCGTTTTGTCACCAAAGCTCCATATACTACCCACCATTGCGACCTTTATGCTCTTGTTGGCTAGCTCTCGCTTCATACTCGTCGCCAGACCCACTGGCTCCAGGTCATCTACAAGTCTCTGCTAGGTGAAGCCCCCGCCTTATCTCAGCTCACTGGTCACCCATAGCAGCACCCACCCATAGCACACGCTCCAGCAGGTATATCTCACTAGTCACCCCCAAAGCCAATTCCTACTTTGGCCCGCCTTTCCTTCCAGGTCTCTGCTGCCAATGACTGGTACAAATAGCAAACATATGCACTCCCAGAAAACCTGGTATGGCTCTTTTCTAAATAGAGTTTGCCTGTTTGGGATTCTTTAAAACACCAGATTCCAGCTGCATAATTCAGTATAGGACACACACATGCATGATAGAACTGTGAATATAAAGAATATCCAAGGTCTTTACAGATGTTCCACTTCTCATTGACTGGTCTTAGTTCCTGAAATGTTAAAGACCAATCAATGAGTAGATTGGTCTTTAAGTGTTAGGAACTTATTTTCTGCAACTCTCATTACAGACCATAAATGACTTAACTCTTGATTCCAATACGGTTACCAGTGTGTTGAGGTCTCTTAGCCTTGGAGGATAGTGATTTAACAGGTAAACACTATTCAATTTCCTCATGTAGCAGATAACAGAACCGGCCATACCACTGATCAAATTATTATATGGTGTTTTCTGGCAAGCTTCCAGGTTATCAATAAGGTCCATAAGACCAGTACAGCACATGTCAGATGAGAGGCATTGGTTCGGGGTAGGTTTCTGGGCCTTCTTTGGTCTGATTGATTTGCACTTGACTTAGATAAGCACTATTTCCCCGTCCTCCCCACTAGTTTTCCCACCGGTGAATTTGAGAAACAACAATGAACGATCAGCCAGTCTGTTACCGTCTCCAATCAGTCTAATACACTCGGGACCTTTACTTTCCACAAGCTCAGTTCTATTCAGACAGTCACGGGTCTTACAATATAGTCTACGACTGCTTGCCCTTTGTTGATACTGATGTGGAAGGATCATTTTGTGGTGATAGTCTACCATTTAGAATACAGCACTTGGAATCCTTTAAGTTTCCCCATGCCTAGTTCCACCTGTCTATAGCAACTCTAGGTGCAATAGCATCAATGTCAATTACACAATGTCTCAGATCAGAGATACGACTGTTCAGGTCACCACATGTGTATTGTCAGTGTCCAGAGAATTCACCTGCAACAACAAGGAGAGAGGATGATGTGGATAGTAGATAGGTAGTGGATGATGTGGACAGTAGATAGGTAGTGTGTGATGTGGATAGGTAGTGTGTGATGTGGATAGGTAGTGTGTGATGTGGATAGGTAGTGGATGATGTGGATAGGTAGTGGATGATGTGGATAGGTAGTGGATGATGTGGATAGTAGATAGGTAGTGGATGATGTGGACAGAAGATAGGTAGTGTGTGATGTGGATAGGTAGTGTGTGATGTGGATAGGTAGAGAGAGAGACAGAGAGAGAGAGAGAGAGACTGAAAGAGAGAGAGGAGAGACTGAAAGAGAGAGAGGAGAGACTGAAAGAGAGAGAGAGAGAGAGAGAGGCTATGGGGGCCCTGGGACTCTGTCCAGCAGAGGATTACAGATGGCCCTCTGAATTCAATCAAATAGCTCTGCACTGCAGCCGAGGAATTGGCTTTTTTACAGACACGCGTGGGAGAGGTGGGCAAGGCAGGAGCAGAGGCAGGGTATACAGTGGGAGGGGAGGGAGGACCACCGCGCGAAAATCGCCTCCAAATGAAATATCTAAAAATAAATTGACTTTGAAAAGTCTTGACAGGCCGAGTGATATGAAGCTGGATGAGGGCCAAGTGAAAGGTGGCTCTTCTCTTGCTCTCGCTCGCTATTGTTCTCTACCTCTACCACACACGTCTATTCCTTCACACATAGTTCCCCCCCCATGCACACTGTCACACGTGAAACACTGCAGAAAGGTCAAGGCTCTCGATTGGTTGACAAGCCACATACTCTGATATTATTCAACCAAACAAAGCGCCTCACCTTTTCTCTGGCTCACGATATTAATATTGAAATAAATAGTGTAGTGGCTTGTTTTGGACTCAACAGATGGCAGGGTTTATTTTTAGACAGCAGATGATTGAATAATGCAGAATTACCTAAGCCTGTCCATCATCCGCTTGGCACTTACTTGAGATCACACATGCATCACACACTCTGTGTCTCTCACAAGACAGAACATGTTCATATACAGTAGAGTAGACCCTGCCTCTCTATGACACAGATATTTGACGTGTGTACATTCCGGTTCATCCTATTTCCAAACACAGACATGACATTTACCTACCCCATGTAGACACATGCCATTTTTACATAGCGTATACCGAAATGACATATCCATCACACGAAGACTTGACAATCAAACACAAGACATTTTGACATATCTCTCACATGGAGACATGGTATTATTACACAGACCACTTTACCTATTTCCTACATGAAGGCATGTCAAATTCAACTAGAGTTGACCCTCTCTAGTTCATACATAAACAAACACAAACTACTATCATCCACTACCTATCCACATCATCCACTACCTATCCACATCACACACTACCTATCTACTGTCCACATCATCCACTACCTATCTACTATCCACATCATCCAATACCTATCTACTGTCCACATCATCCACTACCTATCTACTATCCACATCATCCACTACCAATCCACATCACACACTACCTATCTAGTGTCCAAGTCATCCACAACCTATCCACTTCACCCACTACCTATCTACTGTCCACATCATCCACTACCTATCGACTATCCACATCATCCACTACCTATCCACATCACACACTACCTATCTACTGTCCACATCATCCACTACCTATCCACATCACACACTACCTATCTACTGTCCACATCATCCACTACCTATCTACTATCCACATACTACCTATCCACATCACACACTACCTATCCACATCACACACTACCTATCTACTGTCCACATCATCCACTACCTATCCACATCATCCACTACCTATCCACATCACACACTACCTATCCACATCACACACTACCTATCCACATCACACACTACCTATCTACTGTCCACATCATCCACTACCTATCTACTGTCCACATCATCCACTACCTATCCACATCATCCACTACCTATCCACATCACACACTACCTGTCCACATCACCCACTACCTATCCACTATCCACATCACCCACTACCTATCTACTATCCACATCACCCACTACCTATCTACTGTCCACATCATCCACTACCTATCCACATCACCCACTACCTATCTACTGTCCACATCATCCACTACCTATCTACTATCCACATACTACCTATCCACATCACACACTACCTATCCACATCACACACTACCTATCTACTGTCCACATCATCCACTACCTATCCACATCATCCACTACCTATCCACATCACACACTACCTATCCACATCACACACTACCTATCCACATCACACACTACCTATCTACTGTCCACATCATCCACTACCTATCTACTATCCACATCATCCACTACCTATCCACATCACACACTACCTATCTACTGTCCACATCATCCACTACCTATCTACTATCCACATACTACCTATCCACATCACACACTACCTATCCACATCACACACTACCTATCTACTGTCCACATCATCCACTACCTATCCACATCATCCACTACCTATCCACATCACACACTACCTATCCACATCACACACTACCTATCCACATCACACACTACCTATCTACTGTCCACATCATCCACTACCTATCTACTGTCCACATCATCCACTACCTATCCACATCATCCACTACCTATCCACATCACACACTACCTATCCACATCACCCACTACCTATCCACTATCCACATCACCCACTACCTATCTACTATCCACATCACCCACTACCTATCTACTGTCCACATCATCCACTACCTATCCACATCACCCACTACCTATCTACTGTCCACATCATCCACTACCTATCTACTATCCACATCATCGACTACCTATCCACATCACCCACTACCTATCTACTGTCCACATCATCCACTACCTATCTACTATCCACATCATCCACTATATATCCACATCACACACTACGTATCTACGATCCACATCACCCACTACCTATCCACATCACCCACTACCTATCCACATCACCCACTACCTATCCACTATCCACATCACCCACTACCTATCCACTATCCACATCACCCACTACCTATATACTATCCACATCACCCACTACCTATCCACTATCCACATCACCCTCTACCTATCCACTATCCACATCACCCACTACCTATATACTATCCACATCACCCACTACCTATCCACATCACCCACTACCTATCTACTATCCACATCATCCACTACCTATCCACTATCCACATCACCCACTACCTATCTACTATCCACATCATCCAATACCTATCTACTATCCACATCATCCAATACCTATCCACATCACCCACTACCTATCTACTATCCACATCACCCAATACCTATCCACATCACCCACTACCTATCTACTATCCACATCATCCAATACCTATCCACTATCCACATCATCCAATACCTATCCACTATCCACATCATCCACTACCTATCCAATATCCACATCATCCACTACCTATCCACATCACCCACTACCCATCTACTATCCACATCACCCCACTACCTATCCACATCACCCACTACCTATCCACTATCCACATCATCCACTACCTATCCACATCACACACTACCTATCTACTGTCCACATCATCCACTACCTATCTACTATCCACATACTACCTATCCACATCACACACTACCTATCCACATCACACACTACCTATCTACTGTCCACATCATCCACTACCTATCCACATCATCCACTACCTATCCACATCACACACTACCTATCCACATCACACACTACCTATCCACATCACACACTACCTATCTACTGTCCACATCATCCACTACCTATCTACTGTCCACATCATCCACTACCTATCCACATCATCCACTACCTATCCACATCACACACTACCTATCCACATCACCCACTACCTATCCACTATCCACATCACCCACTACCTATCTACTATCCACATCACCCACTACCTATCTACTGTCCACATCATCCACTACCTATCCACATCACCCACTACCTATCTACTGTCCACATCATCCACTACCTATCTACTATCCACATCATCGACTACCTATCCACATCACCCACTACCTATCTACTGTCCACATCATCCACTACCTATCTACTATCCACATCATCCACTATATATCCACATCACACACTACCTATCTACGATCCACATCACCCACTACCTATCCACATCACCCACTACCTATCCACATCACCCACTACCTATCCACTATCCACATCACCCACTACCTATCCACTATCCACATCACCCACTACCTATATACTATCCACATCACCCACTACCTATCCACTATCCACATCACCCTCTACCTATCCACTATCCACATCACCCACTACCTATATACTATCCACATCACCCACTACCTATCCACATCACCCACTACCTATCTACTATCCACATCATCCACTACCTATCCACTATCCACATCACCCACTACCTATCTACTATCCACATCATCCAATACCTATCTACTATCCACATCATCCAATACCTATCCACATCACCCACTACCTATCTACTATCCACATCACCCACTACCTATCCACATCACCCACTACCTATCTACTATCCACATCATCCAATACCTATCCACTATCCACATCATCCAATACCTATCCACTATCCACATCATCCACTACCTATCCAATATCCACATCATCCACTACCTATCCACATCACCCACTACCCATCTACTATCCACATCACCCACTACCTATCCACATCACCCACTACCTATCCACTATCCACATCACCCACTACCTATCTACTATCCACATCATCCAATACCTATCTACTATCCACATCATCCAATACCTATCCACTATCCACATCATCCAATACCTATCCACTATCCACATCATCCACTACCTATCTACTATCCACATCATCCACTATATATCCACATCACACACTACCTATCTACGATCCACATCACCCACTACCTATCCACATCACCCACTACCTATCTACTATCCACATCACCCACTACCTATCCACATCACCCACTACCTATCCACTATCCACATCACCCACTACCTATCTACTATCCACATCATCCAATACCTATCTACTATCCCATCATCCAATACCTATCCACTATCCACATCATCCAATACCTATCCACTATCCACATCATCCACTACCTATCTACTATCCACATCATCCACTATATATCCACATCACACACTACCTATCTACGATCCACATCACCCACTACCTATCCACATCACCCACTACCTATCTACTATCCACATCACCCACTACCTATCCACTATCCACATCACCCACTACCTATCTACTATCCACATCACCCACTACCTATCTACTGTCCACATCATCCACTACCTATCCACATCACCCACTACCTATCTACTGTCCACATCATCCACTACCTATCTACTATCCACATCATCGACTACCTATCCACATCACCCACTACCTATCTACTGTCCACATCATCCACTACCTATCTACTATCCACATCATCCACTATATATCCACATCACACACTACCTATCTACGATCCACATCACCCACTACCTATCCACATCACCCACTACCTATCCACATCACCCACTACCTATCCACTATCCACATCACCCACTACCTATCCACTATCCACATCACCCACTACCTATATACTATCCACATCACCACTACCTATCCACTATCCACATCACCCTCTACCTATCCACTATCCACATCACCCACTACCTATATACTATCCACATCACCCACTACCTATCCACATCACCCACTACCTATCTACTATCCACATCACCCACTACCTATCCACTATCCACATCACCCACTACCTATCTACTATCCACATCATCCAATACCTATCTACTATCCACATCATCCAATACCTATCCACATCACCCACTACCTATCTACTATCCACATCACCCACTACCTATCCACATCACCCACTACCTATCTACTATCCACATCATCCAATACCTATCCACTATCCACATCATCCAATACTATCCACTATCCACATCATCCACTACCTATCCAATATCCACATCATCCACTACCTATCCACATCACCCACTACCCATCTACTATCCACATCACCCACTACCTATCCACATCACCCACTACCTATCCACTATCCACATCACCCACTACCTATCTACTATCCACATCATCCAATACCTATCTACTATCCACATCATCCAATACCTATCCACTATCCACATCATCCAATACCTATCCACTATCCACATCATCCACTACCTATCTACTATCCACATCATCCACTATATATCCACATCACACACTACCTATCTACGATCCACATCACCCACTACCTATCCACATCACCCACTACCTATCTACTATCCACATCATCCACTACCTATCCACTATCCACATCACCCACTACCTATCTACTATCTACATCATCCAATACCTATCTACTATCCACATCATCCAATACCTATCCACATCACTCACTACCTATCTACTATCCACATCACCCACTACCTATCCACATCACCCACTACCTATCCACTATCCACATCACCCACTACCTATCTACTATCCACATCATCCAATACCTATCTACTATCCACATCATCCAATACCTATCCACTATCCACATCCTCCACTACCTATCTACTATCCACATCATCCACTACCTATCCACATCACACACTACCTATCCACATCACACACTACCTATCTACTGTCCACATCATCCACTACCTATCTACTATCCACATCATCCACTACCTATCCACATCATCCACTACCTACCCACATCACACACTACCTATCTACTATCCACATCATCCACTACCTATCCACATCATCCAATACCTATCCACTATCCACATCATCCAATACCTATCCACAATCCACATCATCCACTACCTATCTACTATCCACATCATCCACTATATATCCACATCACACACTACCTATCTACGATCCACATCACCCACTACCTATCCACATCACCCACTACCTATCTACTATCCACATCACCCACTACCTATCCACTATCCACATCACTCACTACCTATCTACTATCCACATCATCCAATACCTATCTACTATCCACATCACCCACTACCTATCCACATCACCCACTACCTATCCACTATCCACATCACCCACTACCTATCTACTATCCACATCATCCAATACCTATCTACTATCCACATCATCCAATACCTATCCACTATCCACATCCTCCACTACCTATCTACTATCCACATCATCCACTACCTATCCACATCACACACTACCTATCCACATCACACACTACCTATCTACTGTCCACATCATCCACTACCTATCTACTATCCACATCATCCACTACCTATCCACATCATCCACTACCTACCCACATCACACACTACCTATCTACTATCCACATCATCCACTACCTATCCACATCATCCACTACCTATCCACATCACACACTACCTATCCACATCACACACTACCTATCTACTGTCCACATCATCCACTACCTATCCACATCATCCACTACCTATCCACATCACACACTACCTATCCACATCACACACTACCTATCTACTGTCCACATCATCCACTACCTATCTACTGTCCACATCATCCACTACCTATCCACATCACACACTACCTATCCACATCACCCACTACCTATCCACTATCCACATCACCCACTACCTATCTACTATCCACATCACCCACTACCTATCTACTGTCCACATCATCCACTACCTATCTACTATCCACATCATCCACTACCTATCCACATCACCCACTACCTATCTACTGTCCACATCATCCACTACCTATCTACTATCCACATCACTCACTACCTATCTACGATCCACATCACCCACTACCTATCCACATCACCCACTACCTATACACTATCCACATCACCCACTACCTATATACTATCCACATCACCCACTACCTATCCACTATCCACATCACCCACTACCTATCCACTATCCACATCACCCACTACCTATCTACTATCCGCATCATCCAATACCTATCTACTATCCACATCATCCAATACCTATCTACTATCCACATCATCCAATACCTATCCACATCACCCACTACCTATCTACTATCCACATCACCCACTCCCTATCCACATCACCCACTACCTATCCACTTTCCACATCACCCACTACCTATCTACTATCCACATCATCCAATACCTATCTACTATCCACATCATCCAATACCTATCCACTATCCACATCATCCACTACCTATCTACTATCCACATCATCCACTACCTATCCACATCACACACTACCTATCCACATCACACACTACCTATCTACTGTCCACATCATCCACTACCTATCTACTGTCCACATCATCCACTACCTATCTACTATCCACATCATCCACTACCTATCCACATCATCCACTACCTACCCACATCACACACTACCTATCTACTATCCACATCATCCACTACCTATCCACATCATCCACTACCTATCCACATCACACACTACCTATCCACATCACACACTACCTATCTACTGTCCACATCATCCACTACCTATCCACATCATCCACTACCTATCCACATCACACACTACCTATCCACATCACACACTACCTATCTACTGTCCACATCATCCACTATCTATCTACTGTCCACATCATCCACTACCTATCCACATCACACACTACCTATCCACATCACCCACTACCTATCCACTATCCACATCACCAACTACCTATCTACTATCCACATCACCCACTACCTATCTACTGTCCACATCATCCACTACCTATCCACATCACCCACTACCTATCTACTGTCCACATCATCCACTACCTATCTACTATCCACATCATCCACTACCTATCCACATCACCCACTACCTATCTACTGTCCACATCATCCACTACCTATCTACTATCCACATCATCCACTATATATCCACATCACACACTACCTATCTACGATCCACATCACACACTACCTATCCACATCACCCACTACCTATCCACTATCCACATCACCCACTACCTATCTACTATCCACATCACCCACTACCTATCTACTGTCCACATCATCCACTACCTATCCACATCACCCACTACCTATCTACTGTCCACATCATCCACTACCTATCTACTATCCACATCATCCACTACCTATCCACATCACCCACTACCTATCTACTGTCCACATCATCCACTACCTATCTACTATCCACATCACACACTACCTATCTACGATCCACATCACCCACTACCTATCCACATCACCCACTACCTATCCACTATCCACATCACCCACTACCTATACACTATCCACATCACCCACTACCTATATACTATCCACATCACCCACTACCTATCCACTATCCACATCACCCACTACCTATCCACTATCCACATCACCCACTACCTATCTACTATCCGCATCATCCAATACCTATCTACTATCCACATCATCCAATACCTATCTACTATCCACATCATCCGATACCTATCCACATCACCCACTACCTATCTACTATCCACATCACCCACTACCTATCCACTATCCACATCACCCACTACCTATCTACTATCCACATCATCCAATACCTATCTACTATCCACATCATCCACTACCTATCCACATCACACACTACCTATCCACATCACACACTACCTATCTACTGTCCACATCATCCACTACCTATCTACTGTCCACATCATCCACTACCTATCTACTATCCACATCATCCACTACCTATCCACATCATCCACTACCTACCCACATCACACACTACCTATCTACTATCCACATCATCCACTACCTATCCACATCATCCACTACCTATCCACATCACACACTACCTATCCACATCACACACTACCTATCTACTGTCCACATCATCCACTATCTATCTACTGTCCACATCATCCACTACCTATCCACATCACACACTACCTATCCACATCACCCACTACCTATCCACTATCCACATCACCAACTACCTATCTACTATCCACATCACCCACTACCTATCTACTGTCCACATCATCCACTACCTATCCACATCACCCACTACCTATCTACTGTCCACATCATCCACTACCTATCTACTATCCACATCATCCACTACCTATCCACATCACCCACTACCTATCTACTGTCCACATCATCCACTACCTATCTACTATCCACATCATCCACTATATATCCACATCACACACTACCTATCTACGATCCACATCACCCACTACCTATCCACATCACCCACTACCTATCCACTATCCACATCACCCACTACGTATATACTATCCACATCACCCACTACCTATCCACTATCCACATCACCCACTACCTATCCACTATCCACATCATCCAATACCTATCTACTATCCGCATCATCCAATACCTATCTACTATCCACATCATCCAATACCTATCCACATCACCCACTACCTATCTACTATCCACATCACCCACTACCTATCCACATCACCCACTACCTATCTACTATCCACATCATCCAATACCTATCTACTATCCACATCATCCAATACCTATCCACATCACCCACTACCTATCTACTATCCACATCACCCACTACCTATCCACATCACCCACTACCTATCTACTATCCACATCATCCAATACCTATCCACTATCCACATCATCCAATACCTATCCACATCATCCACTACCTATCCAATATCCACATCATCCACTACCTATCCACATCACCCACTACCCATCTACTATCCACATCACCCACTACCTATCCACTATCCACATCACCCACTACCTATCTACTATCCACATCATCCAATACCTATCTACTATCCACATCATCCAATACCTATCCACTATCCACATCATCCAATACCTATCCACATCATCCACTACCTATATACTATACACATCACCCACTACCTATACACATCACCCACTACCTATCCACTATCCACATCATCCAATACCTATCTACTATCCACATCATCCAATACCTATCCACATCATCCAATACCTATCTACTATCCACATCATCCACTACCTAGCCACATCACACACTACCTATCCACATCACACACTACCTATCTACTGTCCACATCATCCACTATCTATCTACTGTCCACATCATCCACTACCTATCCACATCACACACTACCTATCCACATCACCCACTACCTATCCACTATCCACATCACCAACTACCTATCTACTATCCACATCACCCACTACCTATCTACTGTCCACATCATCCACTACCTATCCACATCACCCACTACCTATCTACTGTCCACATCATCCACTACCTATCTACTATCCACATCATCCACTACCTATCCACAGCACCCACTACCTATCTACTGTCCACATCATCCACTACCTATCTACTATCCACATCATCCACTATATATCCACATCACACACTACCTATCTACGATCCACATCACCCACTACCTATCCACATCACCCACTACCTATCCACTATCCACATCACCCACTACGTATATACTATCCACATCACCCACTACCTATCCACTATCCACATCACCCACTACCTATCCACTATCCACATCATCCAATACCTATCTACTATCCGCATCATCCAATACCTATCTACTATCCACATCATCCAATACCTATCCACATCACCCACTACCTATCTACTATCCACATCACCCACTACCTATCCACATCACCCACTACCTATCTACTATCCACATCATCCAATACCTATCTACTATCCACATCATCCAATACCTATCCACATCACCCACTACCTATCTACTATCCACATCACCCACTACCTATCCACATCACCCACTACCTATCTACTATCCACATCATCCAATACCTATCCACTATCCACATCATCCAATACCTATCCACATCATCCACTACCTATCCAATATCCACATCATCCACTACCTATCCACATCACCCACTACCCATCTACTATCCACATCACCCACTACCTATCCACTATCCACATCACCCACTACCTATCTACTATCCACATCATCCAATACCTATCTACTATCCACATCATCCAATACCTATCCACTATCCACATCATCCAATACCTATCCACATCATCCACTACCTATATACTATACACATCACCCACTACCTATACACATCACCCACTACCTATCCACTATCCACATCATCCAATACCTATCTACTATCCACATCATCCAATACCTATCCACATCATCCAATACCTATCTACTATCCACATCATCCACTACCTATCTACTACGCTCTACTACACTTCTATTTGCATATTTCCTGACTTTGTAAAAAATATACATCCTCTTTTGGGTTTACCTAATTCTTGGGAAAACTTCTCCCAGTCCCTAACTCCGTAAAGTCAAGTCCTATTGTGTCTCCTCTCCACGTTCTAGTAACAAATAATCCAGGAGAGATCCACAGCCTCCCTCTCAGCAGTGGCATTTCCCTGTGTGTTGCCGTTCTAATGATCTGTCCTCAGATTATACGGCAGCAGAAAAGTCATATGAATAATAAATAATAAAGCCGCGGCGGTGCGCTGGAATGGATTTATTATTGAGATAAGGTGGGCGAGGGGACTGGCTTCTCTGTGAAGAGAGATCCCTGGGAGGTTAATAAAGGTGGAGAGAGGAAGGCTTTGTTTGAGAATCTTGTGTCGAAATGACACAGTCTGTCGCCCACCACTAATGGAATCTTATCTTCCCGTTCAGAATGTGACAGGAAAACTAAAGTCCTAAAGAGAAAGACCCTCTTCCCTTAGTTCACCTGACTCTATGCAACCTCTCCTGCAACTACAAAGCTGAGCCAAGGCTTACTTACTTCAGGAAGCCAAGGAACATGTGCATCTGGTGGGCGGTGGTGGGGATGTGTGTGTTCGTGTGGATATTACATTTACAGTTCATTAACAATATTTTATCATGGAATGATTACACTGTAATAAAGTCATTGTGACTGAAAGGCCTCCTTCAACTGTGGTGTGTCTTTGGCTTGGCAATGGATAAACATGCCTCTCAACTCCTACATTAGGAGGAGTAGTGGGTGTATAGTACAGTACAGTTCACAGTGGGCCCCTGCAACTCAACAGCCATTTACAATGATATAAATCAGACTTTGATTGCAGCAATGGATTCTCTTCACGTAGGGGCTGCCAGAAGCCTGGCACTCAAAACCCTTTTACTTCAGTCTTGAATTAGGCCGATGCAGACAGACAGAAGAGAATCCCCCAATCGCTACGAGGCAAAGTTGCCCCTTGCGTATTTTGAACGAGACAGACAAAAAAACATTTATATCCCTTAAGGCACTTTCCATCAGATCATCCCTCTGGAAAAAACCATCTGAAATAAAAAGCCAGGGATGTGCACACGGGGGAAAAACCTCTCAAATGGATTTAGCTTTTTATCGGTCTTGCGATTGGCATTTTACGAGCTGAGGATTGGGCTGCTTTATGAAGAAGAACTTTGGGTGTGACTCTCGAATGGCACCCTATTCCCTATATAGTGCACTACTTTTGACCAGAGCGATTTAGGACTCACTCTTGGACACTTCTCCCCAGTAAATTAGACCATTAAACCAGATCATGAAGGCCTCATATGTATTCAGCCCCTCTCTTTATTCACCGACAGGAGAGGTTTCCCTTCTTTAAAAACAACTCATCCTTTGCATTTGTAAATGGTGCCTCCTTTTTTCAACTAGGCAAGTCAGTTAAGAACAAATTCTTATTTTCAGGGCCTCCCGGGTGGCGCAGCGGTTAAGGGCGCTGGGTTCGCGCTCAGGCTCTGTCGTAACCGGCCGCGACCAGGAGGTCCGTGGGGCGACGCACAATTGGCCTAGCGTCGTACGGGTTAGGGAGGGTTTGGCCGATAGGGATATCCTTGTCTCATCGCGCACCAGCGACTCCTGTGGCGGGCCGGGCGCAGTGTACGCTAACCAAGGTTGCCAGGTGCACGGTGTTTCCTCCGACACATTGGTGCGGCTGGCTTCCGGGTTTGATGCGCGCTGTGTTGAGAAGCAGTGCGGCTTGGTTGGGTTGTGTATCGGAGGACGCATGACTTTCAACCTTCGTCTCTCTCGAGCCTGTACGGGAGTTGTAGCGATGAGACAAGATAGTAGCTACTAACAATTGGATACCAGGAAATTGGGGAAATAAAGGGGGTAAAAAATAAAAATAAAAAATAAATCTTATTTTCAATGACGGCCTAGGAACGGTGGGTTAACTGCCTGTTCAGGGGCAGAAAGACAGATTTTTACCTTGTCATCTTGGGGATTTAATCTTGCAACCTTCTGGTTACTAGTCCATTGCTCTAAACACCAGGCTACATGCCTTGTGTCTGCTTTCGTAAATAGCCTGCATGACCGGGGCCTGTTCTAAATCCCCTCCTTCTGTCCTATGATAGAACCATAGAAATATAATAACTAGAATGACCTAGAATAGAATTGAGTAATTGTATTTCTATACGTAGGACAGGTGGAGGGGGTTTGGAATGGGACTTGCTCCTGAGGAGTTCAGGGGTTCATGAAAACAAAACTGTGCCTCATTCAGTCAACTCCTTCAGGGAACATAAACAGCCAATGGTGGGACAGTTGGGCAGTGTTGGATCCTGTGTTTTACATTGTAGCCATTACCATATATATGATTGAATATTATCTGCTGTTGGCTTGTGTGGATGTATGTATGTGTTATGCAACATAGCTGACTTGAAACATTGTTAAAAGTGTCAGGGCCATGGGCCTTTCTCATGATGGAAAAATACAGAGTAGCATGAAGACGAACTGTTCAATGAGTTGGGAGGGGGGCACATTCAGAGCGTGGGGTTGCAGAACAAGCGGTCTTTTGTTAGATAACAGGAGCCAGGTGCGAGATAACGGTATGGAGCATGAGCGCATGGATGTTCTTCACAGCAACAGTTACATATATCAACAGAAGCGCCAAAAGGCAGGGACCCGCCTGAGCGCCTGCAATAGGCTGAGCAAGTTTAAACCACGCCCAGCCTCTACTGTGATAGGCCAACAGACGGGTTGGAACTGTCTATCACAGTATAAAGAATACTGTTTACATACATCTGGTCAGTTCCCTGTTCTGCCCTGCGTGGTATTACAGTGAGCCCGTATATACGAAAGTTGCATTTGCCATTTATTACTTAGCTAATAAAAAAATACATAGTATAAAATCGGTGACTCATTGTTATATTTATCCTGATACCAGATTCGAATTTACGCAACTCTAACAGCAGGTCAGGATTTGGGACAGATGCCCCCCCCCCCCCCCCCCCTGAGTTTTTTTATTCAGCTAGTCATCTCCTTCAGGGGATCTATCCCTACGTGCCTTTGCAGGAGACACCAGGGGACACCATGTATCCTGGCAGCCTTACAACAGACTCGTAATCACCACAAAGCGGCAGGATAAAAAACAATGGTTGTTAAAACAAATGTATGCAATTAAAGTGGGGCGTTCAATGGCTATTATTCCCCTGGCGCACAGCACTGACTGCTGGATCTGACTGCTGATCAAATATGTTCAGGAAATGAGAGAGCGAGAGAGAGAGAAGGGGGGGAGATAGATAGAGGGAGAGAGACAAGACGAGAGAGACGATGCACAGAGTGAGGGAGTGAGAGAGAGAGAGAGAGAGAGAGAGAGAGAGAGAGAGAGAGAGAGAGAGAGAGAGAGAGAGAGAGGGGGGTCTTGTTAGAAGTGTGCAGCTCTATGGGGTGGGGATAATACAGAGATTAGCATAGTTTTAATTTAGATAAGACAACAACTTGGTGCCGGTTAAGACCCCTGCACTGTTGCTAGGGCCGTACAAAGGCAGGAACGTGGTCGCTGACATCAAAAACACATGAGAGTGGCATGCTGCTCGCCATACCAATTAATTAGGGCCAAACAGCTGGGAAATCAGCCTAGACTTGGCAACGCGGGCACCTCAGAGGAACACAAACAAAAAGGGTCACTTATTTGGCAACTGATCACACAGATTGGTCGGATTGACTCAAAACAAACAAACCTCATTGGTTGGCCCCCTCATTAAGATACAGATCTTGTCATTTTTAAAAGGGATGTGGTATTAGTGGGACATGACTGGGCGGTGTGTGTGCGTGTGCAACTCTGTGCGTGCGTGTGCGTGCGTGTATGTGTGTGTGTGTGTGTGTGTGTATGTGTGTGTGTATGTGTGTTTGCATGTGCAGAGAGTCATGGGGGTTTGGGCACAGCAAACACATTACCCCTTGCTGGAGGAGTTAGCTCTTTACAGTGCAGAGTGGCTCAGCTGTGTCGGAGTGGGCTCCAGATTCTGTCATTACTCTGTAGGGCCTATGTCAGAGGGTGGGAAAGAGAGCGACTCGTCACACTTTCCATGGCAGATTTCATTTTAGAAACACACTTTCCCACTAGGAAGAACATGAAGGCTTAACTGATGTGCCCACAATAAGGGATTACTCAACAGAATGTACTGTATATGGATGACATAACGACATAACTGTTAGGAGATAGAGTCACTGTAAGAGAGCTGAGGAGAGTTATGGTTGGTACCCAGGCCCTGAGACAAGAGGGCAACATTGGTTCATTGGTTGTCATTTTTGTCCCCCAGTCCAGAGCCCAACCAATCAGATGCTCTTGCGTCATGCACACAGTACAAGACAGTTTAGTGTATCTTCATTTCATACGCTCCATCTGACATCCTCGCTCCATCTGACATCATCGCTCCATTTGACATCATCGCTCCATCTGACATCCTCACTCCATCTGACACCCTCGCTCTATCTGACATCATCGCTCCATCTGACATCATCGCTCCATCTGACATCATCGCTCCATCTGACATCATCGCTCCATCTGACATCATTGGTGTGGCCTTCAGGCCTTGTCATAACACTGTCACAACGCCTGAGCAACACTGGAACTACCGCAAACGTCTGCAGGATATGATTGTGGACATAATTTCACAGATCCAATTACACACACACACACACACTCCCGGACGATGCAACACTAATACAACATTACGGCGACGTCGCCGGCACATTATGGATATGCAGCAATTCGCGGCAGCTGCCTTCATTACGCAAACCCGATTAAAGACGCCCCAGGTGGGGGGCTAATGATCCCACTGCCTTTGTTATTCACATTGACTGAGGGTCAGCCACTAAGCAGCCAGATAGACAGCCCTGGGGGTATGTGTGTGTGTGTGTGTGTGTGTGTGTGTGTGTGTGTGTGTGTGTGTGTGTGTGTGTGTGTGTGTGTGTGTGTGCGTGTGTGTGTGTGTGTGTGTGTGTGTGTGTCAGATATCCATTAATAATACCCATTCACAGGTCTCATGTATCCCACACTCCACGGTTCAGTTTGTAAATTAGACACCAGGATGCCCCTTACCATGTCCCCCCTCTGCAGATGGGTTCATTCCGTGATCGTATTAATGTCCATTTGTATGTGTGACAAGCCGACATATGTTAGCGAGCATTCATCTCAAACGATCAAATTGCCCTTGCGGATGCTCTCGGGCCCCGGTCCTGCGCTCGGCGCTCTCCCTCAAGAATCGGCAATGCACATATTTACATAATTCTGTAATGCAATAAAACAAATGAATAAAGGAGGGCGAATGGGTGGAGGGGGGAGAAAAGCACGTCTCTAACTTACCCGGAGGACGAAGGGAAGCAGCTGCAATAGAAGAGTTTACAGCTTTTTTCCACCTCACATGATGACACATCGCATCATTCAGAAAGCTTGACCCCTCGATATCCCACCATGTCTCAGTGATGGTGATTATCTTGCGGGTCACAATTTCAGTTCTCATAAATGGCAGCGCTTCTAACGGAATAGGCCATTAAAACGAGTGTGGAAGATCTGATTCCACAGCCCAGACTTTAAACCACATAACCATACTGTGTAAATCCTATGGAGCTATAATGTATGTCCCAAACCGCACACTATTCCCTATGTCGTGCACTAAATAGGGAATAGGTTGCCAGTTGGGATGTAGACCTAGTGTGAATACAGTGGATGTGAGTGTTTTATTCCTGGGCCAGTTGATGAGGGTCGTCAGATCAGTTCTGCTTCCAACACCACCATTCCCTGCCACACTGCACTGTTGAATTCAGCCATGATCCATCTATCCTCCAGTTGATGCCCACACACACACACACACACACACACACACACACACACAAACACACACACACACACACAGAAAACACAATCTGCTGTGACACACCACACACACACTTACACACACCTCAGTTGGGTCAATCCCCCCCGGGCACTGGACTCACAGACAATCAGATGGCTTGTGAATCACCCTGCCCACCGCCTAATAAATAATGCATCTGGAAATAAGTTGACATTAAAAATGGAATGCTTCACAGAGTTTGGCTCTGTAGAACAAACCGGGGTGACAGAAAATGGGGGATCGATGCACACAGTGGATCTTAATATTTCAGCGTCTGGATTTTCGACTAGGCGTGTTTTTAATTATAAAGTGCTTTTCAGAATACAGCAGGTGCTTATGGGAGATTTATGGTAGGCGGGCATATATACGCATGTGTATTACAAGGAGAATAAGAGAGATGTCAGGAGATACGTCCGTTTCTTTGGCTGAAAGTTATGCTGCCATGAATGCAGATGGTCTGTACAAACTGTCCATTAGTCAGTGTGTGAATACTGACGCAAAGCCAGACTGGTATATGAGAGAGGGGGTTATGGTGACATCAATCATGGAGGCGAGGGGGAATTCACATGTATTACACTCCAGTTATTACAGGCACCTTCCTGAGCACACACGGCATGCTGGCACACACACATACACGTGGACACACACACTCCCTTTCTCACTAACTCACATAGAGCCTCACACACACACACACACACACACACAAACACACACTCGTCATGCATCTGCACCAAAGAAAAATGATTATAATCACTTATGATGTTGAGAAGCAAGCAGGCAAATGAAGACTGCCAACATACATTAGGCAGTTTACATAACCTAAGTCACAGACTCAACCTCCTCTTCCAGACCACGAAAAAAATGAGCTGTCACCATGTGACATGGACCCAGAAATGTAGACATTCTCCTGACGATGGGCAGTAGGCCCTCCTGCTGGAGACACAGTTACAGACAGCACTTTCAGAGACAGAGGCTCTCATTGAGAAACCCTCTGATGGGGATGATGATGATGGTTGATGGTGATGATGATGATGGTGGTGGTGATGGTGATGATGATGATGATGATGGGGTTGGTGATGGCAATGATGGTGATGATGATGGTGGTGGTTGTGATGATGATGATGGGGTTGGTGATGGTGATGATGGTGATGGTGATGATGATGATGATGATGGTGGTGGTGGTGGTGATGATGATGGTGTTGGTGATGATGATTGTGGTGGGGGTTGTGATGATGATGATGATGATGATGATGATGATGATGGTGGTGATGGGGTTGGTGATGGTGGTGGTGGTGATGGTAATGATGATGGGTTTGGTGGTGGTGGTGGTGATGATGGTGGTGGGGATGATGGTGATGATGATGATGGTGGTGGTGATGATGGTTATGATGGTGGTGATGGTGATGATGATGGTGGTGATGATGGGGTTGGTGATGGTGGTGGTGATGATGATGGTGATGGGGTTGGTGATGGTGATGATGGGGTTGGTGATGATGGTGGTGATGATGGTGGAGATGATAAATACTACAACAACAATGATGAAGTTGCTGGTGGATTGCGGACACTCACATGTTTTACCTCTAGGTTCTGCTGACTGAAGTTCTGCTGACTGGACTGGGCCCTCGCCTTCAGGGTCTCCAGACCACACCTCCCACGGACCCCGACGGAACCCTGCTCGGCCCAGGGGGAGGAAGTGTGTCTCGTTAAGGAAGATCCTTGAAGATGACAGGTCAAGAGTCGTATAACATTAGCGGGAGAGGTCCTCAAACCTACTGAGTATCTGGCTGCATTCCAATGTTAAAGACCACAATAACAGAATTATTTGTCTTACGTTCTGAGATCTCAATTATCAAGGTCATGTCTTGCACTCAAAATAGTTCAACATAATGACTGTTGATAAGTTGAATCTACAATGTCTTCTAGATGTTTAATTTCCATGTAATGCAGTTGCTGCTTGAGCATCACTGGATCATATGACATATTCTAGAGGTTGTGGTCTGTCTTTGATAGACACACACAGTACATTACATAGCATGAACCTTCTGCCCGGATCACAAGTATTTCATATGATATTCAAGAGACACTGAACATTTTACACTGTAATGTAAGCCAGCTATGGACAACAACGATCACATTGGGAATCGTTACCATTTCATTACAGCCATCTACATGTTGGCTCGTATGGATTCATAAAGGAAGTCAGGTGCTTGAGTACGTATCTGTACTGCACTACGCTACATGCTGTACTTGATCTATAATGCAAACACTTTCCATTGACTATCAGAACACCATCTCAGGTGTCGTGGTGAGACAGGATGGCATGCCAGAACACACCCCTCCCTATCCTTCTCTCCCTCTCCCCATCCCTCCATCGCAACTTCCTTCTCTCCCTCTCCCCATCCCTCCATCGCAGCTTCCTTCTCTGCCTCTCTCCCCATCCCTCCATCGCAGCTTCCTTCTCTCCCTCTCTCCATCCCTCCATCGCAGCTTCCTTCTCTGCCTCTCTCCCCATCCCTCCATCGCAGCTTCCTTCTCTCCCTCTCTCCATCACAGCTTCCTTCTCTCCCTCTCTCCATCCCTCCATCGCAGCTTCCTTCTCTCCCTCTCCCCATCCCTCCATCGCAGCTTCCTTCTCTGCCTCTCTCCCCATCCCTCCATCGCAGCTTCCTTCTCTCCCTCTCTCCATCACAGCTTCCTTCTCTCCCTCTCTCCATCCCTCCATCACAGCTTCCTTCTCTCCCTCTCTCCATCCCTCCATCGCAGCTTCCTTCTCTCCCTCTCCCCATCCCTCCATCGCAGATTCCTTCTCTCCCTCTCTCCCCCATCCCTCCATCGCAGCTTCCTTCTCTCCCTCTCTCCATCCCTCCATCGCAGCTTCCTTCTCTGCCTCTCTCCCCATCCCTCCATCGCAGCTTCCTTCTCTCCCTCTCTCCATCCCTCCATCGCAGCTTCCTTCTCTGCCTCTCTCCCCATCCCTCCATCGCAGCTTCCTTCTCTCCCTCTCTCCATCACAGATTCCTTCTCTCCCTCTCTCCATCCCTCCATCGCAGCTTCCTTCTCTCCCTCTCCCCATCCCTCCATCGCAGCTTCCTTCTCTCCCTCTCTCCATCCCTCCATCGCAGCTTCCTTCTCTCCCTCTCTCCATCCCTCCATCGCAGCTTCCTTCTCTCCCTCTCCCATCCCTCCATCGCAGCTTCCTTCTCTCCCTCTCCCCATCCCTCCATCGCAGCTTCCTTCTCTCCCTCTCTCCCCATCCCTCCATCGCAGCTTCCTTCTCTCCCTCTCTCCCCATCCCTCCATCACAGCTTCCTTCTCTCCCTCTCCCCATCCCTCCATCGCAGCTTCCTTCTCTCCCTCTCCCCATCCCTCCATCACAGCTTCCTTCTCTCCCTCTCCCCATCCCTCCATCGCAGCTTCCTTCTCTCCCTCTCCCCATCCCTCTATCGCAGCTTCCTTCTCTCCCTCTCTCCCCATCCCTCCATCGCAGCTTCCTTCTCTCCCTCTTCCCATCCCTCTATCGCAGCTTCCTTCTCTCCCTCTCCCCATCCCTCCATCGCAGCTTCCTTCTCTCCCTCTCCCCATCCCTCCATCGCAGCTTCCTTCTCTCCCTCTCCCCATCCCTCCATCACAGCTTCCTTCTCTGCCTCTCTCCCCATCCCTCCATCGCAGCTTCCTTCTCTCCCTCTCCCCATCCCTCCATCGCAGCTTCCTTCTCTCCCTCTCTCCCCATCCCTCCATCGCAGCTTCCTTCTCTCCCTCTCCCCATCCCTCCATCGCAGCTTCCTTCTCTCCCTCTCCCCATCCCTCCATCGCAGCTTCCTTCTCTCCCTCTCTCCCCATCCCTCCATCGCAGCTTCCTTCTCTCCCTCTCTCCCCATCCCTCCATCGCAGCTTCCTTCTCTCCCTCTCCCCATCCCTCCATCGCAGCTTCCTTCTCCCTCTCTCCCCATCCCTCTATCGCAGCTTCCTTCTCTCCCTCTCCCCATCCCACTATCACAGCTTCCTTCTCTCCCTCTCCCCATCCCTCCATCGCAGCGCTGCACCTAGGCAGAGTGGAAGCTACAAGCGAAGCAATAACCCTGGTGTGCAAATGACTGCGAATCAATGGACGTTTTAGTCAAGCAGAACACGTAGGCCCCGGACAGACAATTAGAGAAAGGACAGCAGCAAACACACCTCTTCTATGTCCTGACCTTTAAAAACAAGAGCCGGTCATACTTTTTTCCTCCTCTCGTCAGCTATTTTCTCCCGCATCACAATCGCATCTCGGGGGTCGAACTAGAAACACTGTGTGCTGAACATGAACATGACTGAGGGAGAAGAGGCTGGAGCCATCTTGAAATCAGGTAGCCTGGTCCCAGATCTGCTTGCACTGTGTTGCCAATTCTTATGGTCATTGTCATGTCATACAGCACAAACAGAAACACACACCTATTCAGACGAGGTGCTGGCTAGCGGAGTAGAACACCTATTCAGAGGAGGTGCTGGCTAGCGGAGTAGAACACCTATTCAGACGAGGTGCTGGCTAGCGGAGTAGAACACCTATTCAGAAGAGGTGCTGGCTAGCGGAGTAGAACACCTATTCATACGAGGTGCTGGCTAGCGGAGTAGAACACCTATTCAGACGAGGTGCTGGCTAGCGGAGTAGAACACCTATTCAGACGAGGTGCTGGCTAGCGGAGTAGAACACCTATTCAGACGAGGTGCTGGCTAGCGGAGTAGAACACCTATTCAGACGAGGTGCTGGCTAGCGGAGTAGAACACCTATTCAGACGAGGTGCTGGCTAGCGGAGTAGAACACCTATTCAGACGAGGTGCTGGCTAGCGGAGTAGAACACCTATTCAGACGAGGTGCTGGCTAGCGGAGTAGAACACCTATTCAGACGAGGTGCTGGCTAGCGGAGTAGAACACCTATTCAGGCGAGGTGCTGGCTAGCGGAGTAGAACACCTATTCAGACAAGGTGCTGGCTAGCGGAGTAGAACACCTATTCAGGCGAGGTGCTGGCTAGCGGAGTAGAACACCTATTCAGACGAGGTGCTGGCTAGCGGAGTAGAACACCTATTCAGACGAGGTGCTGGCTAGCAGAGTAGAACACCTATTCAGACGAGGTGCTGGCTAGCGGAGTAGAACACCTATTCAGACGAGGTACTGGCTAGCGGAGTAGAACACCTATTCAGACGAGGTGCTGGCTAGCGGAGTAGAACACCTATTCAGACGAGGTGCTGGCTAGCGGAGTAGAACACCTATTCAGATGAGGTGCTGGCTAGCGGAGTAGAACACCTATTCAGATGAGGTGCTGGCTAGCGGAGTAGAACACCTATTCAGATGAGGTGCTGGCTGGCGGAGTAGAACACCTATTCAGATGAGGTGCTGGCTAGCGGAGTAGAACACATATTCAGATGAGGTGCTGGCTAGCGGAGTAGAACACCTATTCAGATGAGGTGCTGGCTAGCGGAGTAGAACACCTATTCAGACGAGGTGCTGGCTAGCGGAGTAGAACACCTATTCAGACGAGGTGCTGGCTAGCGGAGTAGAACACCTATTCAGATGAGGTGCTGGCTAGCGGAGTAGAACACCTATTCAGATGAGGTGCTGGCTAGCGGAGTAGAACACCTATTCAGATGAGGTGCTGGCTGGCGGAGTAGAACACCTATTCAGATGAGGTGCTGGCTAGCGGAGTAGAACACCTATTCAGATGAGGTGCTGGCTAGCGGAGTAGAACACCTATTCAGATGAGGTGCTGGCTAGCGGAGTAGAACACCTATTCAGATGAGGTGCTGGCTAGCGGAGTAGAACACTTGAAAAGTTAAAGGAGAGCTGCACACTCTAGGAGCTCAGATGTAATAATTTAATAACCAACGTTTCGATAGACAAGCTGTCTTCATCAGGGTATAATGGCAAACACTGCGGGGTGACTAGTTTATATAGTGTCAAAGGACACACACAGGTGTCTGTAATCATGGCCGGGTGTGGCCTGATATCATTGGTTAATCTTCAGATATAAAAATAACATGCCAAAAACATGAATGAGAGCATAGGATCATAGATACAATTTGGTTGCGTAGGCCTACAAACATTTACTATAGCAAAATCACAATAATCACAATACTGGCTTCAGATCAAAGCCAGGCTCTCGTTTCAACAATAAATTGTCGAGGTCACCCCATCTCCTAGGGAGGGTGACATGTTCGATGTCGATGTAGCGTAGGGACGAAATCGAGTGGTTTGCTTCCAAAAGGTGGGCCGCAACTGGGTAAGTCGAGTTCTTGCACCTAATGGTGCTACGATACTCTGAAATTTAATTTGCGCTTTGTTTTACCCACATAATGTTTACCACAAGGACAAGTTATAAGATAAATAACTGTCTTAGTGGAGCACGTAATAACACCTTTGATTGGGATCTGTTTCCCTGTTTGGGGGTGTTTAAAGGATCTACATATATAAGTGCCATTACATTGAGCACAGCCATTACACTGGTAGTTTCCATCCAGTAACACTGGTTTGAGTGTGTCAAGAACTGCAACGCTGCTGGGTTTTTGAGTGGGTTGAGTCACTGATGTGATCTTCCTGCCTGGGTTGGCGCCCCCCTTGGGTTGTGCTGTGGCAGAGATCTTTGTTGGCTATACTCGGCCTTGTCTCAGGATGGTAAGTTGGTGGTTGAAGATATCCCTCTAGTGGTGTGGGGGCTGTGCTTTGGCAAAGTGGGTGGGGTTATATCCTTCCTGTTTGGCCCTGTCCGGGGGTGTCATCGGATGGGGCCACAGTGCCTCCTGACCCCTCCTGTCTCAGCCTCCAGTATTTATACTGCAGTAGTTTATGTGTCGGGGGGCTAGGGTCAGTTTGTTATATCTGGAGTACTTCTCCTGTCCTATCCGGTGTCCTGTGTGAATTTAAGTATGCTCTCTCTAATTCTCTTTTTTTTTCTCTCTCTCTAAGGACCTGAGCCCTAGGTCCATGCCTCAGGACTACCTGACATGATGACTCCTTGCTGTCCCCAGTCCACCTGGCCGTGCTGCTGCTCCAGTTTCAACTGTTCTGCCTGTGATTATTATTATTTGACCATGCTGGTCATTTCTGAACATTTGAACATCTTGGCCATGTTCTGTTATAATCTCCACCCGGCACAGCCAGAAGAGGACTGGCCACCCCACATAGCCTGGTTCCTCTCTAGGTTTCTTCCTAGGTTTTGGCCTTTCTAGGGAGTTTTTCCTAGCCACCGTGCTTCTACACCTGCATTGCTTGCTGTTCAGGGTTTTAGGCTGGGTTTCTGTACAGCACTTTGAGATATCAGCTGATGTACGAAGCGCTATATAAATCAATTTGATTTGATTTGATTTTTCACACTCAACAGTTTCCCGTGTGTATCAAGAATGGTCCACCACCCAAAGAACATCCAGCCAACTTGACACAACTGTGTGAAACATTGGAGTCAACATGGGCCAGCGTCCCTGTGGAATGCTTTTGACACCTAGAATCCCTGCCCCAACAAGTTGAGGCTGTTCTGAGGGCAAAATGGGGTGCAACTCAATATTCGTAAGGTGTTCCTAATGTTTTCTACACTCAGTGTATATACTGTTTTTTTGTAGCGGTGCAGGGGGCTGCCACACTGGGCAGTTACCAGCTCACTTCCCACCACATTGTTCCAGTCAGACCCAGGATTCAAACTGGCAACCCTCCGGTTGCTGGCTCACCAATCTAACCACTAGGATACTTGTCGTACCATGGAGGCTTTGTGTTGAATCATGTGTTTATTAAAAAAACTAACACTATCAAACACCATTTATTTTTGAAAGGATTTGGCCAGACACTGTCAGAACTCTGAAAAACAGAGAAGATGGATTACCAGCGGAAAAAAGAGAGGGGAAAATATGGAAATAAGAGCCATTCAACCTCATAGGCGTATGAGTCATAATTTAATGAAGCTCATTAAGTCAAACTGCAAAATATTTCTCTGTTAAGCAACGAGGAGCCATGGGTGTCAAAACAACAGTTTCTTCTACATTTAAAATGATGTGACACTCGAGTCAAAACTTGAGTCAAAATAGGAGTTGGCAGGTAAATCTATTATCGGGCTGTTATTATGCATTTTTCAATGATGAGTGCCAAGGTCACAGTGCTTGTGCCTGTGTAGTTTATGACTAATAACATTTCCTGAGAGTTCATCGGTAAATAAGAGGATCCTTACAAGGCTTACTAAACTTTTTGAGCATCTTTAACACAACACGTTAAAAACGTATCTGGGTGATGATGTACGTTTAACACACATGTCCCCACCACTGGGTTATACCCTCAATCTCTTCATGGGAATGGAGGGCTCATCCCAAAGTCGCCCTCTGAGACAGGAGCAGAGCCCCATAAACCACTTGGACTGTTAGTGTCAGCCACTGAAGGAGAGGAGAGCAGGCTGGGATAGGTGTGTGAGAGAGTGAGGTGTTGGCATCTACAGTCTGTTAGTTGCTATCAGAGTTTTCCCCCTTATCGCCCTCCTCCTTTCTTTCTTTTATTCCCCTGGTTAGTTTCTCACTTTCCACCGTGCTCCGTCATTACACCTGCACAGCTGAAAATGTCACCCTCTTGAGCAATGGTCACAGCAGTGACACCCGTGTCAGGGGCGCTCTGGTTCCCTCTCCAAGGCCTTAAATGAAGAGTTCACTGTGGAGACAGAGCCCCTTTTAGCTCCGCCAAACCACTTGTTTGGCGGCCAGACATTTTGGAGCAGGTGCCAGGTGGGAACATCTGGGAGGTGTTTTTGTAAAATAGGATCACGGCAATCTGGCTCTCTTTTCCCTCTCTATTCCGCCATCCCCCTCTCCCTCCAGACCACCTCCCTGCTACTTGCCCTTAACATCTAAGTAAAAACCTGCAAGGTGTTTTTGGAAAACTCAACTGAACGAAAATATCAACGCAACATGTAAAGTGTTGGTCCCATGTTTCATGAGCTGAAATAAAAGATCCCAGAAATATTCCATACGCATAAAAAGCTTATTTCTCTCAAATGATGTGCACAAATTTCTTTAAATCCCTGCTAGTGAGCATTTCTCCTTTGCCAAGATAATCCATCCACCTAACAGGTGTGGCATATCAAGTAGCTGATTATACAAGTGCACCTTGTGCTCTGGACAATAAAAGGACACTCTAAAATGTGCAGTTTTGTCACACAATGCCACATATGTCTCAGGTTTTGAGGGAGCGTGTAATTGGCATGCTGACTGCAAGAATGTCCACCAGAGCTGTTGCCAGAGAATTTAATGTTAATTTCTCTACCATAAGCTGCCTTCAAAGTTGTTTTAGAGAATTTGGCAGTACGTCCAACCAGTCTCACAACCACAGACCATGCCAGCCCAGGACCTCCACATCCAGCTTCTTCACCTGCGGGATTGTCGTTTTTTTTGTTGCTGAGGAGTATTTTTGTCTTTAATAAAGCCTTTTTTTGTGGATAAATTCATTCTGATTGGCTGGGTCTGGCTCCCCAGTGAGTGGGCCTGGCTGCCAAGTGGGCAGGCCTATGTCCTCCAAGGCCCACCCATAGCTGCACCCCTGCCTAGTAACATGAAATCCATAGATTAGGGCCTGATTAATACATTTCAATTGACTGATTTCCTTGTGTGAACTGTAACTCAGTCAAATCTTTGAAATTGCGTTTAGATTGTTGTTCAGTATACATGGGATCATGGCATACTGGCTTTCTTCCCTCCACCATCTACAAGACCTGCCTCTGATAAATACTATCATGAATCTGTAAGTGGAGTTCATTCTCTACATGACATTGCCATTAAACAGGAGAACATCGCCTGAAGGATATAAACCCTAACAGAGGGCTATAGATGCACTTAATAGCTGGTTGTCCCTCTCCTTCTCTCTCTCTCTCTCTCTTTCTCTCTATTTCCGTGTCCAGCTCCCTCTCTCCCAGTCCTCCCTGTTTCCATTGACAACAGGAGGTGTGTGTTTGTGGCGGATAAAGGCAGGGCTTTGACTTGGTAGTGCATAACAAATACGTGAGATACAAACCTCTCTCCAGCTCTCTCTCTCTCGCTCGTCCTTTCTGATTGGAAAAATATTTTCTCTATGTGTTCCATGCCAAGGCCTTCTGTCTGAGTGAGGAAGGAGACATGAAACAGAGAGAGAGAAAAAGAGACATGGAGATTAGAGATGATGGCAGAGAGGAATCTCACCTAGCAAGAGGTTACCACAGAAAACAATAACATTAGATTCTTTGATGCAGCTTTTTCTCCCTTCCTCACTCATAGTGATAGCTAATGTCACTGGGGAACATTGTGTTTCTATTCTGACGACTCAAATTCCATGGCCACTCGTGAATGGCCACATCCGTCCTTATAGCGTTAGATGTTAGACATCAACATAGAGATGTTACAGGTGTCCACGTAGGGTTAAAGGAGACCAATTTGATAGTTAAATAGAGTTTCTCTTTCATCTCTGAGCAGGTAGGAACACTTTGAAGTGGAGCAGCCGTCTGGAAACGCTGTCCCTGGTGCAGAGGATGATCAATGGCATATCCATCCTCCGTCCACTCATCTGTCTATCGGTGTGTCCATCTATCCACCATGCGTTCACCTCTCCATCGACCCATCCTATCTCCCATTCAACTGTCTCATCTGGATTTCCTGTGTTTGGGTTAATCATGTCACATGATCTGGATTTCCTGTGTTTGGGTTAATCATGTCACATGATCTGGATTTCCTGTGTTTGGGTTAATCATGTCACATGATCTGGATTTCCTGTGTTTGGGTTAATCATGTCACATGATCTGGATTTCCTGTGTTTGGGTTAATCATGTCACATGATCTGGATTTCCTGTGTTTGGGTTAATCATGTCACATGATCTGGATTTCCTGTGTTTGGGTTAGTCATGTCACATGATCTGGATTTCCTGTGTTTGGGTTAATCATGTCACATGACCCAGATTTCATGTTTTGGTTAATCATGTCACATGACCAGGATTTTAAACTTTATTTTAAGCCTTTTTTCAAGAAAAAGGAATTAGACCAAAAATGAAAGCAATTGTCTAAGGATGATGCTGGACCATCTGAAATAAAAAAATGAAAAAGCTCAATAATAATGTGATGTAACACTATAACAATATACCTCAAGCTACACTGTAAAACCCATGCAAACTGATGTAGAGTGGATAGACTACAGCCTCCTGAAATACATTGTGACATTTGCCTATCCAGAATAGCCCATCCTATTGTGTTGATTGGATATCTTTATTTTTAACAGTTACACTGTGGATGTGTTAAGAACGCCCCGCTTATGGGCAACAGATAGATCAAATAGAAGGTGAAAAGTTATGCAACAAATGGAAGTCACTCAGTACAGAGGCTGTACATTCTGCAAGATCCAACAATAAGTTATTTTTGCAAAGCAATACAACTCCTCGAACATGGTCACAATGACCTCGACAGCGATTACAACAATCTGTAATTATTCTCAAAGTAAAATTGCACGCAAATATTCGTGTTTCAAATAAGTCAGTATGACTCTTTAGAGATGCTATTTCAGTTGTTCCCACTCAGCATTTTATTTCGTTTTATATGTGGTGCTTTACTGCCCCCTGTTGTTCAGCAAGGGGATGTCATTGCACCTGCTCCTCGAAAGCCGTGGGAATCAAACTTGACTTTGAATTCGAATCTCATCTCAGGTCCTGGGAGGTGCTATCGGAAGACTGCATAAATGGTCAACAAGTTGGGATCCTGCTTGTTTTTTATATATATTTCCTGGGCAGACAACCTGATACACGGCCTACTCATAGAAGAGATGCCCTACAATGCCTTCATATTAATCCATAACAATTTTTTTTAAATGTAACCAGGCAAGTCAGTTAAGAACAAATTAATATTTACAATGACGGCCTACCTTGGCTAAACCCTAACGATGATGGGCCAATTGTGCGTCGCTTTATGGGACTCACAAACAAGGCCGGTTGTAATACAGCCTAGAATCGAAACAGGGTCTGTAGTGAGGCCTTTAGCACTGATATGCAGTGCCTTATACCGATGCGCCACTCGGCAGTCAGTGGGCGCGTAGGTAGGTTAGATACTGTACGATTCATATGGTAAGGCTATTATCTAATAAATCCTATAAGCATATGGTTATTGCGACGATACATAGACCGACAGAGACCACGTTTACATGCACACCAATCTCCCGTTATTATTCGGGATACTCAAGTATTCTGTTTTTTAGTTGACACATGTAAACATCATATGCCGTTTACAATAACCCGAAAAAGCTTGTATCTCGGTTATGATAAACCCAGAATGCTGATCATGCTGATCATAGACAGGATACTGTGGCATGTAAACATCTTATCCCATTTGCTGTTGTTTTTCACGGTCTGCGCAGGCTGAGTTGCGCTGTGTGATGACGTTTTCATCTGATTGTCAAAAAAGTAGACCTGCGTACTTCCTTCCACCATAATTCCATAAACATTTATTTTGCTGATAGACGGTACTGGACTGTATAGCCTACTGGCTACTTTCACCCCAAATTTAGACACTTTCTTCTTATAACTTCTGACATTTGGTAGGTCATATTATAATTTCAGACATTTGGTAGGCCATATTATAGTTTCCAACATTTGGTAGGTCATATTATAATTTCAGACATTTGGTAGGCCATATTATAGTTTCCAACATTTGGTAGGTCATATTATAATTTCAGACATTTGGTAGGCCATATTATAGTTTCCGACATTTGGTAGGTCATATTATAATTTCCGACATTTGGTAGGTCATATTATAATTTCAGACATTTGGTAGGTCATATTATAGTTTCTGACATTTGGTAGGTCATATTATAATTTCAGACATTTGGTAGGTCATATTATAGTTTCTGACATTTGGTAGGTCATATTATAGTTTCTGACATTTGGTAGGCCATTTTGTTTGTGAACTATAGTTAGATACATGCAGCTTCTCTTCCGTCATAACTTGTTGCCCGATGACAAAATAAAGTAGTGCTCACAAGAATAATGTCTTACATTGATAGAATGGATATGCATTGGTAATCTATTTAACATCGCTAAATGTTTATTTTTATTTTATGTACCAGGGAGAAAAGGCAATAACTCCAAAACAGTGGAAAGATTGGTCCTGTGTAAAATGTCATCAATTTGAACATTGTAAGGAAATTAAAAGTTGAGAAAATGATCAAACACGTTTCTGATAAGACTGTCTGCTTACATAAAAGAGTCAAAGATAACACATTACACGCTCATTCACATGTTGTCAAGAGATGCTGAAAGAAAGAAATCATATTTCTCCACACCTGTTCCCAAGACAAAATTAACATTTGTTGTATCATTTTACTGCATGAAATGCAGAGTTAATATTATATTAAGCTGTAAGAGTTTATAGGCTAACAGTTAGTGTCCACATTTCACTTACTATTCCATTTAACCCATATGAACTTAAATGAACAATATTCTGTTTATTCATGGTTACATGGATACTCGTGAGTGGGATATCAAAGATGCATGGAAACAGCTTATCCCAAATAAGACCTTAAGTGGGATATGAGCTACTATCCGGAATAGTGTGCGCATGAAAACATGTTAATGTGGTTAGTGAGAGAAACAGAGACCGAGATAGACAGAGATTTTAGAGGCTATAACTCCTGTGGACATTCAACCCACACTGGGCGAGCCTCAAACAGACAGTAAGACAGACAGATGGATAGAGCCAGACGGCCAGCCAGCCACACATACACAGACAGACAGACAGACAAGAAGCCAGACAGACAGATAGCTAGACATGCAGCCAGACACACAGACATAGACATAGACATAGGCTAGCCTAGGACCCATTAACCCCAAAGACTCTCCTTCCTGTCCTTTCTCCGTCCTCCCCCTCCTCACCTCGCCCCTGCTCAGCTACTGGCCCACACAATTACCTACAATTATCCTCACTTCCAGCTAAGCAATTACAGCTCTTATTGATCCCAGCCCCCCAGGCTGCAGAGCTTATCTACACCTCCCCACCACAGCCCAGCGGAAGGGGGTGGGTACAGGGACAGAATGGTTAGTGATGAGGACATGGCTCATTCTTAAGTGTCATACCTTCACTTCAGGTGTGACGTTGAGCTATGACAGACAGACGCTGTGTGCCCGAATTTCTGTGTTGGTTGATCTCAGTCGAAAAGGTGTAATGGATTTTTAGTGTCATATTGTACAGATACACATTTGACAGTATATTCTATCTCTTACACTATTTAGGTTTCAACTGAATATGCCATTTATTTCCAGTCCTGAATAGCCTACTGTACATGTGTCCCTATAGGTCTACTACTGTGTTGTGAGATGGGGAGGGGGCGAAGAGGCGCGAAGGTCACAGTTTGGGGGTTGTGAAACGTTGAGACAAACTATGAGGCCTGCATCGGCTTTTGAATATGATACTTGCTGACATTTAGTGGGACACAAACATACGTTGTTGTCATCACATACTAATGTAAAACATCCATCATCTGGAATGGATGCCAAGGCACCTGTGGAGAGACAGGTTCAATGGTCCTTTACTGCCATCTCCTGTTATTGTGAAGTGGAGACGCTGGACTCATGAAGTGATTAGTGATGCAACACTGCCCTTTTGTGGGCAAGGTAAAGAATAGCAACGCTCAGTTGTGAGGCTGCTTTGGGACTGTGAAACAGTTGATCTCTTCAGTGGGCTCAAAATCATGGCAGTTATTGGTTTTAGCATGTTGAGACTAAATTTGTCAAACTAAATTTGTAAAGAAGTAAAAGAGTAAAGATATTATTTTAAGTTGAGCCAACGTTTCTGGTAAGCCTATTTTTACATGTACAGTAAACTAGTTTCTAGGCATTTTTAGTCAATTACCATGAGCCTTCATTAGGGAATAACTCGTGTAAAATAAAGAATAGGAGCAGGAGCAGGTTGTGTACCATATTAACTGTAGCAGCAGCAGTAGGCTATCTACCATATTAACTGTAGCAGCAGTAGGTTATCTACCATATTAACTGTAGCAGCAGCAGTAGGTTATCTACCATATTAACTGTAGTAGCAGCGGTAGGTTATCTACCATATTAACTGTAGCAGCAGCAGTAGGCTATCTACCATATTAACTGTAGCAGCAGAAGTAGGTTATCTACCATATTAACTGTAGCAGCAGTAGGTTATCTACCATATTAACTGTAGCAGCAGCAGCAGTAGGCTATCTACCATATTAACTGTAGCAGCAGTAGGTTATCTACCATATTAACTGTAGCAGCAGTAGGTTATCTACCATATTAACTGTAGCAGCAGTAGGTTATCTACCATATTAACTGTAGCAGCAGCAGCAGTAGGCTATCTACCATATTAACTGTAGCAGCAGTAGGTTATCTACCATATTAACTGTAGCAGCAGTAGGTTATCTACCATATTAACTGTAGCAGCAGTAGGTTATCTACCATATTAACTGTAATAGCAGCAGAAGGTTATCTACCATATTAACTGTAGCAGCAGCAGTAGGCTATCTACCATATTAACTGTAGCAGCAGCAGTAGGCTATCTACCATATTAACTGTAGCAGCAGCAGTAGGTTATCTACCATATTAACTGTAGCAGCAGCAGTAGGCTATCTACCATATTAACTGTAGCAGCAGTAGTAGGCTATCTACCATATTAACTGTAGCAGCAGCAGTAGGCTATCTACCATATTAACTGTAGCAGCAGCAGTAGGCTATCTACCATATTAACTGTAGTAGCAGCGGTAGGTTATCTACCATATTAACTGTAGCAGCAGCAGTAGGCTATCTACCATATTAACTGTAGTAGCAGCGGTAGGTTATCTACCATATTAACTGTAGCAGCAGCGGTAGGTTATCTACCATATTAACTGTAGTAGCAGCGGTAGGTTATCTACCATATTAACTGTAGCAGCAGCAGTAGGTTATCTACCATATTAACTGTAGCAGCAGTAGGCTATCTACCATATTAACTGTAGCAGCAGTAGGTTATCTACCATATTAACTGTAGCAGCAGTAGGTTATCTACCATATTAACTGTAGCAGCAGCAGCAGTAGGCTATCTACCATATTAACTGTAGCAGCAGTAGGTTATCTACCATATTAACTGTAGCAGCAGTAGGTTATCTACCATATTAACTGTAGCAGCAGTAGGTTATCTACCATATTAACTGTAATAGCAGCAGAAGGTTATCTACCATATTAACTGTAGCAGCAGCAGTAGGCTATCTACCATATTAACTGTAGCAGCAGCAGTAGGCTATCTACCATATTAACTGTAGCAGCAGCAGTAGGTTATCTACCATATTAACTGTAGCAGCAGCAGTAGGCTATCTACCATATTAACTGTAGCAGCAGTAGTAGGCTATCTACCATATTAACTGTAGCAGCAGCAGTAGGCTATCTACCATATTAACTGTAGCAGCAGCAGTAGGCTATCTACCATATTAACTGTAGTAGCAGCAGTAGGTTATCTACCATATGAACTGTAATAGCAGCAGTAGGTTATCTACCATATTAACTGTAGTAGCAGCGGTAGGTTATCTACCATATTAACTGTAGCAGCAGCAGTAGGTTATCTACCATATTAACTGTAGCAGCAGTAGGTTATCTACCATATTAACAGTAATAGCAGCAGAAGGTTATCTACCATATTAACTGTAGCAGAAGTAGGTTATCTACCATATTAACTGTAGCAGCAGCAGTAGGTTATCTACCATATTAACTGTAGCAGCAGTAGGTTATCTACCATATTAACTGTAGTAGCAGCAGTAGGTTATCTACCATATTAGCTGTAGCAGCAGCAGTAGGTTATCTACCATATTAACTGTAGTAGCAGCAGTAGGTTATCTACCATATTAACTGTAATAGCAGCAGTAGGATATCTACCATATTAACTGTAATGGCAGCAGAAGTAGGGTTGGTACCATTTTAACTGTAGTAGCAGCAGGGTAGGTAATGTACCATATTAATTGCAGAAGCAGCAGTAGGTTGTGTACCATGTTAACTGTCATAGCAGAAGTAGGTTTTGTACCGTATTAACTGTAGTAGCAGCAAGCATAGGTTTTGTACCATATTAACTGTATTAGAAGCAGTAGTGGGTTTTGTACCATATTAACTGTAGTAGAAGCAGTAGTGGGTTTTGTACCATATTAACTGTAGTAGAAGCAGGAGGCCTTTTGACATGTGCTTGGCTTTACCCTAGTTGTATTTAATTTCCCCTTGATAAACAGGGCTAGTGTTACATTCCCCTTTGAATCAGGCATTTTTAGCACAGTAGGCTACTGTGCTATGCCATATTTAGTATAACCTTATTAACCATTTTGTTGTCAAAAGAGTCATTGTATTGAATTAGACTACAATAGAAACAGGTAGACCTTACCGTGAAATTCTTACTTACAAGCCCTTAACCAACAATGGAGTTAAAGAAATAGAGTTAAGAAAATATTTACTAAATTTAAAAAAGTAAAAAAATACATGTAAAAAAGTAACACAATAAAATAACAATAACGAGGCTATATACAGAGAGTATCGGTACCGAGTCAATGTGCGGGGGTACAGGTTATTCGAGGTAATTTGTACATGTAGGTAGGAGTAAAGTGACTATACATAGAGAATAAACAATGATTGTTCACAAATCAATGTTGTCAACCAGATAAAACAATGCAATTTGATTCAAATAACCCAATTTAGGCAAAAGTAAAATGTTTAAAGAAGAATAACGGCTCTGGCAAACCTGTTTCAGATTGAAATGGCGTCATCCCGTTTGGACCTCCCAAAATATTACATTAATCAAGGCCAGGGATCTTCAGCCTTTTCTTGCCCAAGGGACCCCCCTTCCAGGCAAACCGGTAACTAAACATACTGGAATATCCGCAAACTCAGGGTCATTATAATAACTTAGCAAAAAGGTTTTCCACGTCTTGTCTTATCATCAGGTGAATGATAATCGCAAGAAGTAATCAACATTTTAAAATGAATAGATTTTGTAGATAGTTTTTCCATTACCTCCCCACACTATAATTGGAAGAAGAACTGTAAACTATAACAAAGACTATTAGCTAGAAAGGTAACTCTAAACACATTGTCGATACGAGCAGCTGTTTAAAGTTGACATCATTAGAAATAAGATATTATCCTATTTTGTACAGTAGGTATGTAATTCAAATTGCGTGTATTGTTTTTGCTAGCGATGTTTATAAAAACAACTACTTATTTCAGGGGGGGGGGGGGGGGGGGCGATACTGTATATATTTTTGCGGACAAAATAAACATAGCTATATGGATTATATTGAATGAATACTGAACAATATTTGCTATATGTTTAACTTTTTATCAAATAAGAAAAGTCTACTTTTGCCGGTGATCTTTAACTGGAAAGGGGCGTGGTTAGCCCGGTGTTCTGGTAGATCAGCGGGACCGCCGAGCTTCAGCTTCGGTGTGTTTTCGGGCTGGCTGTTCTTTGTCCTCCATTAGAGCTCGGATTCCCAGGCCCATCGTACGGCGCAGGCCCGAAGTAGCGCAGCCGCTCTGAGGTTAGTGCCCTACCGCGCAATCTCCAGCTATTTCAGCCCCGGCGCAGCCGCACCAACAAACCCGGCAGCATAGGGGCGAAAATATGCACATTGTTTTAGATACCGATGAGAAAACGGAAAAAACGAATATTTGGCATTTTTGACGACAGTACACTTTGCGCACACCGAGAATAAGTCGAGATAATGCAGCAATAGCGTTGGTGTTGATGTAGGCCGCTAGGCCTGTTATGTATTGTTACAGTTGTAGCTCGAGATGGCGGGTTCGGTGCTACAGTAGTCGCGTTATTTTAGCTTAACAGTGCACAGCACATGTAATCGCATGCGATGCTTGGTTAGCATGCAATATTTTGGATTCTGATTCCAATAATTGTTCTAGTTTTTACACAATTGTCCAGTATGTCGCTAAATACAGCTGCTTGGTCAGCTAATTCTCTAGCGAAATGTGTCTTGGACATTTACTAGCCAACTGCGTTTTTATGGTTGACATACTAGCTAACGTTAATGATGGTTCTTGTCATATCTAGAAGCACCATCGGAGCTAACTAACATATAGCTAACTATATGGCTAGTAAAATAACCATAACATTTGATCAGAAACGCTGTTAAACAGTGTTAGCGAAACACATTTGCTAACTTAGCCACTAATCAGCTAGCTTGTTGTGGTCTATCCACCGCCATTGAATGGTAGCGTTAGCTAGCTAGTAGCTATGGTCTGTTATCAATATAGCTCGCATTCGTCTCATCTTTCGCCAGTATTTAATCGCAGAGACCGAGAATGCTTATCAGTGCAACCTAATTTTGAGTTACTGTTAGCTAGACAATCTCAATTGATAATTTGTCAAGACTAACTGGTTGGCTAGCCAGCTCATTCCTGTCCCTGTCTGTCTTACTGTCTACGTGCAGCCTCTCTCCCCTCAAATAATTCATAGTAGGGCTATATAACAGTTTATAAAGATGCATCATGCAAGCCATTCAACATTTAATCTTTACATTTCCTGTCTTCTCCCACCCCCAAATCTATCATTAATTGGTCACCCAGTGCAATACTCGATTAGCCTTTTGAGTTGTAAAGTAATACATGCCTTTGAATGAACATATTTGGGATATAGTCAACCTCAGCCATTATACATGCTATTTACATTTATTGAACATTACAGACGCACTGCATCAATGTATCTACACTGACAATATTACTACTAATATTGGGGTGGCAGGGTAGCCTAGTGGTTAGAGCGTTGGACTAGTAACCAAAAGGTTGCAAGTTCAAATCCCCGAGCTGACAAGGTACAAATCTGTCGTTCTGCCCCTGAACAGGCAGTTAACCCACTGTTCCTAGGCCGTCATTGAAAATAAGTATTTGTTCTTAACTGACTTGCCTAGTTAAATAAAGGTTCAAAAAAGTAATAATAATAGTTATTTCATGTATCACAAATTTAGCTAGTACACATTTTCATATATAGTCCCTTGACATAACAAGCTTTATTTCATTGAGCCCTGTTAACATACTTCTGGGATAGTATCACAGTAGAAGTGGGTGTAGGCCTATACAATCCCCTGAATGACACGTGTGTGTCTCTGGGTTACTTGCATCAATATCCCATGTGCTAACTATTGCCGTAAAGCACATAAACCCCAACTCTGCTCCAGGAGGCAGGAGCACTTCTCTATGGCTGTCCCAGCATGTTGTGTGTGTGTGGTGTCAGGTTGTTACATACTGAGACACCAAAAAAATGAATGGAATAAGTTATTTTCTATTCTCTTCAGTTCGTGTTTGAGGCTAGCACCACGCCATGGAGGACCACAGCGTTCACCAGACTGAACACATGACCACCATCGAGGAGCACGCCGTGCAGCAGGTACATGTAGCCACGTACACAGATCACAGCATGCTGAGCGCCGACGAGGACTCTCCCTCATCCCCTGACGACGACGCCTATGATGACTCAGACATCCTTCACTCGGCCGGCAATGACGAGATGACCGCGCACCTGGCAGCTGCAGGTGAGCCCTGGCCAATGAGAGGAGGGGTCTTTGGCATGATGGAGGACAGTATAGTAGCAGAGTGAAATGAGCGCTTTGTTCTCAGTCTTGAAGAGGTTACTGTATTCAGGATCTGCTCTGCCAAAGCTAGGTCATGGGGCCCTTGTATCAGGGTCACGCCTTATGAAAATTACAGAATGCTGTGGTAAACAGAAAGACATGGTTGCCTGTCATGTAGAGTAGGCAATCATAACCAGCTCTATACATAACATGTCTATCTACACCAGGGGTACTCAACTCTGACCCGGTGAGGTCCGGAGCCTGCTGGTTTTCTCTTCTACCTGATCATTAATTGAGGATACACCTGGTATCCCAGGTCTAAATTGGTCCCTGATTAGAGGGGAACAGTGAAAGAAAATGCAGTAGACCTGGAGTCCAGGTCCAAAGTTGCGTTTGGGGGTTCTACACTCTTCTGAATCTTTTCCCCATCTACTTATTTCAGACATGACATTGACAAGTCTTTGAACTGATCCCCTCACCTAAAAGAGTAGTTAATTTTTCATATGCATGTTGTAATGTACATAACTAACCAGCAGATGGTGCTGTCAGACCACTAATGCTAACTGCTCCATTTCAACTGTCTTATTTCTATTCACAGGCCCAGTAGGTATGGCTGCAGCTGCTGCCGTAGCAACAGGCAAGAAACGCAAGAGGCCCCACATCTTCGAGTCCAACCCGTCCATCCGCAAGAGACAACAGACACGCCTTCTGAGGTGAGTGGCCCAGAACGGCAGGGTAGCCTAGTGGTTAGAGCATTGGACTAGTAACCGGAAGGTTGCAAGTTCAAATCCCCGAGCTGACAAGGTACAAATCTGTCGTTCTGCCCCTGAACAGGCAGTTAACCCACTGTTCCTAGGCTGTCATTGATAATAAGAATTTGTTCTTAACTGACTTGCCTGGTTAAATAAAGGTCAAATAAAAACAGTGTATGACCCCAGAACTCACCTAGGGCACTGTTTTCCTGCCTCTCTTTCTTTTGTCATTCTGAACAGTATCCTACTAGTATCCCACTTTACTTAGTTGTAATTATTTAGTTTTTTCGGAAAGGGGGTACTTTATTTTAATCCAAGTATGGAATGACAGTCATTTGTCATGGCTATTTGTTTTTATAGTCCCCGTGACTAGAAAGACGTTTGAGTGATTTTCCTGGTGTTTTTGTGTCTGTAGGAAACTGCGAGCCACCCTGGATGAGTACACCACCAGAGTTGGCCAACAGGCCATAGTTCTGTGCATCTCTCCCTCCAAGCCCAACGCTTTGTTCAAGGTGTTTGGTGCTGCGCCGCTGGAGAATGTGGTGAGTGGAAACATGTCTGCCACACGTCTCTCACGCAGACACATGTCTGCCACACGTCTCTCACGCAGACACATGTCTGCCACACGTCTCTCACGCAGACACATGTCTGCCACACGTCTCCCACGCAGACACACGTCTGCCACACGTCTCCCACGCAGACACACGTCTGCCACACGTCTCCCACGCAGACACACGTCTGCCACACGTCTCCCACGCAGACACACGTCTGCCACACGTCTCCCACGCAGACACACGTCTGCCACACGTCTCCCACACAGACACACGTCTGCCACACGTCTCCCACACAGACACACGTCTGCCACACGTCTCCCACACAGACACACGTCTGCCACACGTCTCCCACACAGACACACGTCTGCCACACGTCTCCCACACAGACACACGTCTGCCACACGTCTCCCACACAGACACACGTCTGCCACACGTCTCCCACACACACGGAGGATGTGTTAACGCCTCATAATGTTTGGCTGAATCTGTAACACAGAAGAAAGGGAGTTAGTGTTTCATATAAGGAGTTTGTGTTCACTGTTCCTGCCTTACATTGGGGTTAAGTCAATGGCCCAGTTCAACTTTTCTCAGTGCATCTGCTCTTCTGTCCTTCATTGGTTGAAATAAACCCTGATCTGTGATTGGTGAAAGCAGTAGACTGAAACATCGTCTTCACTCGACGAGGGCTTTTCCTTTACCTCAAGGAAAAGAAGAAAATATCAGTGTCGACAGATATTTACCCCCAAACATTTTTTCTTCCTAGTGGTTAAGGTTAGTATTTAAGGGCTTTGTCTTCTGATCTGAGATCTGTGCCTAATCACACTCTCTTTGCCGCAATATTTTTCATCAATTGGATGACGCTTTGCAGAAGGAAATTTGCAACACAAACAAACATGGAGGAGAATGAACGTGGCCCAGAGCACAGAGACACGGAGCTCAAGAATCATGTGAAACAGGCCAGTCCCAACAACAGGTTTAAACACCACTAACCTCTCTTACCACCTACGCAATAATCATGTGAAACAGTACGGAGAGAGTCTACGGATGAGACCCCAAAAAGTACAGTCTGGTGCTCAAAACAAACCCTGACTCAGACATGGCAAGAGGCTTTTGCCCGCGGCACAGCATATGGCAAAGAATCACGAAGATGGAAGGAGATAACAGCTGCTGTTACAACTTACATCTGCAAAGACATGGCCCCAATTTACACGGTCCAGAAACAGGCGTTTCGTGAGTTTTGACCCAAGGTACCAAATGCAAATTGATATGTTTTTTATTTAATTTATTTATAACTTTTATTTAAAAAGGCTGCAAGTCAGTTGAGAACAAATTCTTATTTTCAATGACTGCCTATATTTTAGGCCTGTATTTATTTTGTTTGCAACTATAGTTGAAGTGTTTTCTATTGACCTTTTTTGTTGTTGATTTTAAACATTAATATTTTATATTTTGTTTCATGCTTAATTGAAAATTTGCACGAAGGTTCTAAATAAAATAAATAATGAAATATGAGTAAGTACCTTTTATTTGTTGAGTTTAATTCAAAATGTAATAAGAAATGGGCCTTTACGTGTGGTCATTTTATATAAACTATTTATTCATTGAATTGACAGAAAATGTGCTATATCGTGATATCTATCGTTATCGGGATATGAATTGACCTATGTCAGGATATGAGGTTTAGTCCATATTGCCCAGCCCTATCCTGCAATTTTCACTATGTCACAACGTTTGGTTCTCAGACTGCTTTTACAAGGTTAGGGATAATCTTCCCTTGACCTTTGCCCCCTGCTCTGGGTCGTCCACTAACCCATGCTTTTCCTACCCCTCCTCCTTCTCCCTGCAGGTGAGGAAGTACAAGGGCATGATCCTGGAGGACCTGGAGAATGCCCTGGCCGAGCACGCACCCCCTGGGGGGGAACTAACCTCCGAGCTGCCCCCCCTCACCATTGACGGCATCCCTGTCTCTGTGGACAAGATGACACAGGTGAGCCCATAGAGAGATGATACACTTGACACACACAGCTATATTTATTAATGTTTATGGGTGAGGTGAGAACCCTCGTCTGGCCAGCAGATGGAGCCAGTTGGTTATAAATCCTTCACTGCTCAGACTATGGTTTCATGCGTTGGCTACGCTAGAAAATGACGTGCTTCAAGGTCAAATGCCCCTTTTAGGTCAATTTCGTCAAGGTTTTCACCTGTTCTCATGATGATAGTTGCCACTAGTTTCTCCAGCATGAGTTGCTCGTTAGAACTATAGATCCTATTTGATTCTATTTTGTAATCTAATGTTTTCATGAGACAGATTTGGAATCCACAATGAGCCAAACAAGGCTTTCCGATATGCCCGTTTAAGAGGCAGATATCCTCCATTTGGCTATCAGGGTGTGGTGCCAGTCCAGTATGTGAGAGAAAGTAGTGTGGACCAGGACACAGCATTCAGAGTTCTGTTCTGTAGGCACGAAGCGGACTGAAACAGGGAGGTGCTATCTGAACATATCCAAAAAGTAAGAGGCACTCATTTTTGTTTTTCCATTCCAAAGTGTTTTGCTTCGCTGTGCCCTAATGAACACAGCCCAGAGATGGCTCACAGAGTAGTCATCATCCCAAGTGGCGCTGGCTTGTTTACTTCACTGCTGACACAGTCATTGGATCGTCATCATCAGAGACTTGGTACCATACATTGCCCTCAAGAGACACTACCCCAGGACGAGGGGACGGACGCAGCCAATCACTGAGCCCGCAGGGATAGAAACAGCCAATCACAGGGCCCACAGGGAGAGGAGCGGCCAATCCTGTCTCCTCTGGGGCAGGCGTTATAGAACCAGGAAGAATCTCGATGGTTGTTGTTTTTGTGTGTTTTTTTATGAGTTGAGGGGAGGAGGATCTGTTGCCTGCCTTCACTCTGCCAAAGCTGGTTGACACTGGGGTTACGGAAGGTGGTTTTATTTTTTTATTTAACCAGGTTGGCCAGTTGAGAACAAGTTCTCATTTACAACTGCGACCTGGCCAAGATAAAGCAAAGCAGTGCGACACAAACAACACAGTTACACATGGAATTAACAAGCGTACAGTCAATAACCCAATGGAGAAAGAAATGGGAGGAAAATAGTCTATACAGTGTGTGCAAATGGCGTGAGGAGGTAAGGCAATAAATAGGCCATAGTAGCGAAGTAATGACAGTTTAGCAAATTAACACTGGAGTGATAGATGTGCAAGTAGAAATACTGGTATGCAAAAGAGCAGAAAAGTAAATAAAAACAATATGGGGATGAGGTAGGTAGATTGGATGGGCTAATTACAGATGGGCTATGTACAGCTGCAGCAATCGGTTAGCTGATGTTTAAAGTTAGTGAGGGAAGTATCAGTCTCCAATTTTTGCGATTCGTTCCAGTCATTGGCAGCAGAGAAATGGAAGGAATGGTCGGCCAAAGGAGGTGATCAAATCAAATGTATATACAGTGGGGCAAAAAAGTATTGTCAGCCACCAATTGTGCAAGTTCTCCCACTTAAAAAGATGAGAGGCCTGTAATTTTCATCATAGGTACACTTCAACTATGACAGATAAAATGAGAAGAAAAAAATCCAGAAAATCACATTGTAGGATTTTTTATGAATTGATTTGCAAATTATGGTGGAAAATAAGTATTTGGTCAATAACAAAAGTTTATCTCAATACTTTGTTTATATACCCTTTGTTGGCAATGACAGGGGTCAAATGTTTTCTGTAAGTCTTCACAAGGTTTTCACACACTATTGCTGGTATTTTGGCCCATTCCTCCATGCAGATCTCCTCTAGAGCAGTGATGTTTTGGGGCTGTTGCTGGGCAACACAGACTTTCAACTCCCTCCAAAGATTTTCTATGGGGTTGAGATCTGGAGACTGGCTAGGCCACTTCAGGCCCTTGAAATGCTTCTTACGAAGCCACTCCTTCGTTGCCCGGGGCGGTGTGTTTGGGATCATTGTCATGCTGAAAGACCCAGCCACGTTTCATCTTCAATGCCCTTGCTGATGGAAGGAGGTTTTCACTCAATCTCAGGATACATGGCCACATTCATTCATTCCTTCACACGGATCAGCCGTCCTGGTCCCTTTGCAGAAAAACAGCCCCAAAGCATGATGTTTCCACCCCCATGCTTCAGTGTTCTTTGGATGCAACTCAGCATTCTTTGTCCTCCAAACACGACAAGTTGAGTTCTTACCAAAAAGTTATATTTTGGTTTCATCTGACCATATGACATTCTCCCAATCTTCTTCTGGATCATCCAAATGCTCTTTAGCAAACTTCAGACGGGCCTGGACATGTACTGGCTTAAGCAGGGGGACACTAGGCCCCCCCCCCCCCCCCCCCGTTCACTAGGTCCCCCCTGTGTGGTTCTGGGATTTTTGCTCACCGTTCTTGTGATCCTTTTGACGCCACGGGGTGAGATCTTGTGTGGAACCCCAGCTCGAGGGAGATTATCAGTGGTCTTGTATGTCTTCCATTTCCTAATAATTGCTCCCACAGTTGATTTCTTCAAACCAAGCTGCTTACCTATTGCAGATTCAGTCTTCCCAGCCTGGTGCAGGTCTACAATTTTGTTTCTGGTGTCCTTTGACAGCTCTTTGGTCTTGGCCATAGTGGAGTTTGGAGTGTGACTGTTTGAGGTTGTGGACAGGTGTCTTTTATACTGATAACAAGTTCAAACAGGTAACATTAATACAGGTAACGAGTGGAGGACAGAGGAGCCTCTTTTAAAGAAGAAGTTACATGTCTGTGAGAGCCAGAAATCTTGCTTGTTTGTAGGTGACCAAATACTTATTTTCCACCATAATTTGCAAATAAATTCATTAAAAATCCTACAATGTGATTTTCTGGATTTTTTAAATTCTCGTTTTGTCTGTCATAGTTGAAGTGTACCTATGATGAAAATTACAGGCCTCTCATCTTTTTAAGTGGGAGAACTTGCACAATTGGTGGCTGACTAAATACTTTTTTGCCCCACTGTATATCCCTTCGTACATCAGCTGATATCTCAAAGTGCTGCACAGAAACCCAGCCTAAAACCCCAAACAGCAAGCAATGCAGGTGTTGAAGCACGTTGGCTAGGAAAAACTCCCTAGAAAGGCCAAAACCTAGGAAGAAACCTAGAGGAACCAGGCTATGAGGGGTGACCAGTCCTCTTCTGGCTGTGCCGGGTGGAGATTATAACCGAATATGGCCAAGATGTTCGTAAATGACCAGCATGGTCAAATAATAGGTCTGGGAAAGGGTAGCACGTCCGGTGAACAGGTCAGGATTCCATAGCCGCAGGCAGAACAGTTGAAACTGGAGCTGCAGCATGGCCAGGTGGACTGGGGACAGCAAGGAGTCATCATGCCAGGTAGTCCTGAGGCATGGTCCTAGGGCTCAAGTCCTCCAAGAGAAAGAGAGAATTAGAGAGAGCATACTTAAATTCACACAGGACACCGGATAAGATAGGAGAAGTACTCCAGATATAACAAACTGGCCCTAGCCCCCCGACACAAACTACTGCAGCATAAATACTGGAGGTTGAGACAGGAGGGGTCAGGAGACACTGCCCCCATCCGATGATACCCCCGGACAGGGCCAAACAGGAAGGATATAACCCCACCCACTTTGCCAAAGCACAGCCCCACACCACTAGAGGGATATCTTCAACCACCAACTTACCATCCTGAGACAAGGCTGAGTATAGCCCACAAAGATCTCTGCCACGGCCCAACCCAAGACAGGAAGATCACATCAGTGACTCAACCCACTCAAGTGACGCACCCCTCCTAGGGACGGCATGAATGAGCACCAGTAAGCCAGTGACTCAGCCCCTGTAATAGGGTTAGAGGCAGAGAATCCCAGTGGAAAGAGGGGAACCGGCCAGGCAGAGACAGCAAGGGTGGTTCTTTGCTCCAGAGTCTTTCCGTTCACCTTCACACTCCTGGGCCAGACTACATATGACCCACTGAAGAGATGAGTCTTCAGTAAAGACTTAAAAGTTGAGACCGAGTTTGCGTCTCTCCCATGGGTAGGCAGACCATTCCATAAAAATGGAGCTCTATAGGAGAAAGCCCTGCCTCCAGCTGTTTGCTTAGAAATTCTAGGGACAATTAGGAGGCCTGCGTCTTGTGACTAGCGTACGTGTAGGTATGTACGGCAGGACCAAATCGGAAAGATAGGTAGGAGCAAGCCCATGTAATGCTTTGTAGGTTAGCAGTACAACCTTGAAATCAGCCCTTGCCTTGACAGGAAGCTGGTGTAGGGAAGCTAGCACTGGAGTAATATTAAAATGTTTGGTTCTAGTCGGGATTCTAGCAACCGTATTTAGCACTAACTGAAGTTTATTTAGTGCTTTATCCGGGTAGCCAGAAAGTAGAGCATTGCAGTAGTCTAACCTAGAAGTAACAAAAGCATGGGTTTTTCTGCATCATTTTTGGACAAAGTTTCAGATTTTTTTCAATGTTACATAGATGGAAAAAACCTGTTGGCTTTGGGGATGACCAGTGAGATATACCTGCTGGAGTGCGTGCTATGGGTGGGTGTTGTTATGGTGACCAGTGAGCTGACATAAGGCGGAGCTTTACCTAGCAAAGACTTATAGATGACCTGGAGCCAGTGGGTCTGGCAACGAATATGTAGCGAGGGCCAGCCGACTAGAGCATACAGGTCGCAGTGGTGGGTGGTATTTGGGGCTTTGGTGACAAAACGGATGGCACTGTGATAGACTGCATCCAGTTTGCTGAGTAGAGTATTGGAGGCTATTTTGTAAATGACATCGTCGAGGATCGGTAGGCTAGTCAGATTTACGAGGGTATGTTTGGCGGCGTGAGTGAAGGAGGCTTTGTTGCGCGATAGGAAGCCGATTCTAGATTTAATTTTGTATTGTTGATGTTTAATATGAGTCTGAAAGGAAAGTTTACAGTCTAGCCAGACACCTAGGTATTTGTAGAGTTCCACATATTCAGAACCGTCCAGAGTAGTGATGCTAGTCGGGCGGGCAGCGAACGGTTGAAAAGCATGCATTTAGTTTACTAGCGTTTTAAGAGCAGTTGGAGGCCACGGAAAGAGTGTTGTATGGCATTGAATCTCGTTTGGAGGTTTATTAGCACAGTGTCCAAAGAAGGGCCAGATTTATACAGAATGGTGTCGTCTGCGTAGAGGTGGATCAGGGAATCACCCGCAGCAAGAGTGACATCGTTGATATATACAGAGAAAAGAGTCGGCCGGACTACAGGCCCTCTGATTTTACACACTGAACTCTGTCTGCGAAGTAGTTGGTGAACCAGGCGAGGCAGTCATTTGAGAAACCAAAGCTGTTGAGTCTACCAATAAGAATGCTGTGATTGACAGAGTCGAAGGCCTTGGCCAGGTTGATGAAGACGGCTGCACAGTACTGTCTTTTATCGATGGCGGTTATGATATCGTTTAGTACCTTGGGAACCAGATTGCACAGCGGAGAAGGTATGTTGGGATTCGAAATGGTCAGTGATCTGTTTGTTAAGTTGGCTTTCGAAGACTTTAGAAAGGCAGGGTAGGATGGATATAGGTCTGTAACAGTTTGGGTCTAGAGTGTCACCCCCTTTGAAGAGGGGAATGACGGCGGCAGCTTTCCAATCTTTAGGGATCTCAGACGATACGGAAGAGAGGTTGAACAGACTGGTAATAGGGGTTGCAACAATGGCGGCAGATAATTTTAGAGAGGGTCCAGATTGTCTAACCAGGTGATTTGTGGGTGTCCAGGTTTTGCACTGGGGGGGGGGGGGGGTTGTTCTGGAGCACCTGGAGAGCCAGTTCAAAGCAGTATCCCAGGACACTCACCTGGCTGGGGCCAGAGTGACGGGAGAGTGTGCGTTTTGTGGAGATGCAGTCTGTCGACTTCTACTCTGCTGAATAGGTGTTTCTTTCAAAAGAGGTGATCTCAATGAGACAAACCTGTATACATGTAAAGGTTAACTATAGTAGTGGAGTGGAAGACATGGTTGTGCCAGGAGAAAGGCTCAAATAAGAGGTGGTAAGATGGATAGGGATTGAGTGACAACCAGGGAAGGGGAGTCAGCCTGACTATCCCTGGAGAGGCTCATCTGGCGGGTTTTGGGGAGTTCACGAGAGGGCCCTGGTGGCTGGTGGTATGGAGAGCCTAGGAGCAGCAGGTGAGTCAAGAGACCAGCCAGGGTGAGCCAGCCCATAATTACAGCTCTTTGGGTTTGGAGTGGCTGGCTGCTGATTGGCTGATAGCCTGCCGGATTAGACTAAAGGGAGGGGGGTTAACGCCACACACAGTCACTAATTAGGCCATCTGTCCCCCAATTCACCCCCCCCCCCCCCCCCTCACCAGCTACAGGTGGAGAAACAGAGGCACTGGGGAGCTTACTATAGCTGTTGCTACCTGGTACATTAGTAAACTAGTCTTTGTCGGTCTCCATTTTATAAACTCTGACAAATATGTGTTTCTGTTGTTTTTGAGAGGGTTTCTCCAAACGCTAATTCACTGGCTGCAACTACAGCAGGACGGAGACGAAGACGGGTCAAAATGGCTTTCTCAAAAACAATTTATAGTATGATATGTTGTCACCAGAGGTTACCTATCCATGTTTCAGACTATCCAGAGCCAGTCAAGGCACCGCCATTTTGTCTACTCTCTCAGAACACAGAGCAAACTGGATAGCTGTGTGGTGATTCTATTTTTAGCCAAATTTACTCAGTGATGTCAATGTGGGTAGATGCTGCAGTGGCCCCATCCCTACCCCGGCCCCAGTATTACCAGGGACACTGAGGACATGGCGACGAAACCCACCCCAGCTGGGGAAGACACACACACACACACATACCACACGCACAGGGGACTGGTAAGGCGTGCGGGAGTGTGTGTGTTCCACCCCCTTCGTCTCCCAGGGAGAGGGGGAAAATCAGAATAAATAAATGAGGAGGCCTCTTATGTAATAGTTTGGATGAGTCAAATCAAATTTATTTGTATAGCCCTTCGTACATCAGCTGATATCTCAAAGTGCTGTACAGAAACCCAGCCTAAAACCCCAAACAGCAAGCAATGCAGGTGTAGAAGCACGGTGGCTAGGAAAAACTCCCTAGAAAGGCCAATACCTAGGAAGAAACCTAGAGAGGAACCAGGCTATGTGGGGTGGCCAGTCCTCTTCTGGCTGTGCCGGGTGGAGATTATAACAGAACATGGCCAAGATGTTCAAATGTTCATAAATGACCAGCATGGTCGAATAATAATAAGGCAGAACAGTTGAAACTGGAGCAGCAGCACAGTCAGGTGGAAGTTGAAACTGGAGCAGCAGCATGGCCAGGTGGACTGGGGACAGCAAGGAGTCATCATGTCAGGTAGTCCTGGGGCATGGTCCTAGGGCTCAGGTCAGTTGAAACTGGAACAGCAGCATGGCCAGGTGGACTGGGGACAGCAAGGAGTCATCATGTCAGGTAGTCCTGGGGCATGGTCCTAGGGCTCAGGTCCTCCAAGAGAGAGAAAGAAAGAGAGAAAGAGAGAAGGAGAGAATTAGAGAACGCACACTTAGATTCACACAGGACACCGAATAGGACAGGAGAAGTACTCCAGATATAACAAACTGACCCCAGCCCCCCGACACATAAACTACTGCAGCATAAATACTGGAGGCTGAGACAGGAGGGGTCAGGAGACACTGTGGCCCCATCCGAGGACACCCCCGGACAGGGCCAAACAGGAAGGATATAACCCCACCCACTTTGCCAAAGCACAGCCCCCACACCACTAGAGGGATATCTTCAACCACCAACTTACCATCCTGAGACAAGGCTGAGTATAGCCCACAAAGATCTCCGCCACGGCACAACCCAAGGGGGTGGGGGGGCGCCAACCCAGACAGGATGACCACAACAGTGAATCAACCCACTCAGGTGACGCACCCCCTCCAGGGACGGCATGAGAGAGCCCCAGCAAGCCAGTGACTCAGCCCCTGTAATAGGGTTAGAGGCAGAGAATCCCAGTGGAAAGAGGGAACCGGCCAGGCAGAGAAAGCAAGGGCGGTTCGTTGCTCCAGAGCCTTTCCGTTCACCTTCCCACTCCTGGGCCAGACTACACTCAATCATATGACCCACTGAAGAGATGAGTCTTCAGTAAAGACTTAAAGGTTGAGACCGAGTTTGCGTCTCTGACATGGGTAGGCAGACCGTTCCATAAAAATGGAGCTCTATAGGAGAAAGCCCTGCCTCCATCTGTTTGCTTAGAAATTCTAGGGACAATTAGGAGGCCTGCGTCTTGTGACCGTAGCGTACGTGTAGGTATGTACGGCAGGACCAAATCAGAGAGATAGGTAGGAGCAAGCCCATGTAATGCTTTGTAGGTTAGCAGTAAAACCTTGAAATCAGCCCTTGCTTTGACAGGAAGCCAGGGTAGGGAGGCTAGCACTGGAGTAATATGATCAAATTTTTTGGTTCTAGTCAGGATTCTAGCAGCCGTATTTAGCACTAACTGAAGTTTATTTAGTGCTTTATCCGGGTAGCCGGAAAATAGAGCATTGCAGTAGTCTAACCTAGAAGTGACAAAAGCATGGATTAATTTTTCTGCATCATTTTTGGACAGAAAGTTTCTGATTTTTGCAATGTTACGTAGATGGAAAAAAGCTGTCCTCGAAATGGTCTTGATATGTTCTTCAAAAGAGAGATCAGGGTCCAGAGTAACGCCGAGGTCCTTCACAGTTTTATTTGAGACGACTGTACAACCATTAAGATTAATTGTCAGATTCAACAGAAGATCACTTTGTTCTTGGGACCTAGAACAAGCATCTCTGTTTTGTCCGAGTTTAATAGTAGAAAGTTTGCAGCCATCCACTTCCTTATGTCTGAAACACATGCTTCTAGCGAGGGCAGTTTTGGGGCTTCACCATGTTTCATTGAAATGTACAGCTGTGTGTCATCCGCATAGCAGTGAAAGTTTACATTATGTTTTCGAATAACATCCCCAAGAGGTAAAATATAGAGTCCAAGCAATCAGGCTTCATTGTGGTTAGTCGTCAATCCTAACTGTTCAGAGTACAGCACACCACTTAAAAGTAGGGAGAATGAATGAAACATCATCTACCTACAACTGGTTTAAAACTACCACTGAATCTCCTCTGGTGTCTACAGCAGTCTGTTAACATGTTAATCTCACTGAATCTCCTCTGGTGTCTACAGCAGTCTGTTAACATGTTATTGAACTGTGGTTAATCTGGCCAGCGCAAAATGGGTGTGTTTATCTGGATGTTGTCATTTGTTATACTACAGCTGATGGAGACTACAGTGTCAACTATTGAGGCGGTTCAGGTTTTCTGCCCAGAACAGGGGTTTGTTCATTTGGGCAGGCAACAGAGAAAAGTTGTAAAATGTTTTTCAGCGGAAAACAAAAGAACGCAGTCCAGGTGGTCTCTCCAGGTATCAGTCTGTTTTCTTCCATCTAGTGCCACCCAAGTTCAGAGCCATTAGGCCAAGATTGTGTTAGTTCATCAGTCAGGGAGGCAGACTGGAGCCTCAGTCGTAGACTGGCCTGTAGATAGACCTCAGTGCAGTGTGGTCTCCTTTTTAGAAATCCTATTTCTGGGCCCAGTCCACCTCAGCAAGCTGCAGGTAGGTAATCAGTACCTCTTTCCTCCCCCTAGTCAAAGGCACGTGTGTGTGTGTGTGTGTGTGTGTACCACTCACCCCCTATCTTGTTTCCTCTGGTCAGGCCCAGCTGCGAGCGTTCATCCCGAGATGTTGAAGTATTCGACGGGCAGGGGCAAGCCTGGCTGGGGCAAGGAGAGCTGCAAGCCCATCTGGTGGCCAGAGGACATCCCCTGGGCCAACGTGCGCAGCGACGTGCGCACTGAGGAACAAAACAGAGGGTGAGGTTGAAAACACACTTTCCCTGTGAATTGACTCCCTGGTATCATTACAATGTTCAATATGATAGAGAGGTAGGAGGATTGACTCCCTGGTATCATTACAATGTTGAATATGATAGAGAGGTAGGAGGATTGACTCCCTGGTATCATTACAATGTTGAATATGATAGAGAGGTAGGAGGATTGACTCCCTGGGATCATTACAATGGTTGAATATGGTAGAGAGGTAGGACGTTGTGGAGGTTAAAGGTCTTTGAGTGGAGACGGTTAGAGAATAATAACTTTGTGGGACAGAGTTCTACCAGGGACAATCCAACTATAATAACTTGGTGGGACAGAGTTCTACCAGGACAATCCAACTATAATAACTTGGTGGGACAGAGTTCTACCAGGGACAATCCAACTATAATAACTTGGGACAGAGTTCTCTACCAGGGACAATCACTATAATAACATTGGACAGAGTTCTACCAGGGACAATCCAACTATAATAACATGGTGGGACAGAGTTCTACCAGGGACAATCCAACTATAATAACATGGGACAGAGTTCTACCAGGGACAATCAACTATAATAACATGGTGGGACAGAGTTCTACCAGGGACAATCCAACTATAATAACATGGTGGGACAGAGTTCTACCAGGGACAATCCAGCTATAATAACATGGGACAGAGTTCTACCAGGGACAATCCAGCTATAATAACTTGGGGGACAGAGTTCTACCAGGGACAATCCAACTATAATAACATGGACAGAGTTCTACCAGGGACAATCCAGCTATAATACTTGGTGGGACAGAGTTCTACAGGGACAATCCAACTATAATAACTTGTGGGACAGAGTTCTACCAGGGACAATCCAACTATAATAACTTGGTGGGACAGAGTTCTACCAGGGACAATCCAACTATAATAACATGGACAGAGTTCTACCAGGACAATCCACTATAATAACTTGGTGGACAGAGTTCTACCAGGGACAATCCACTATAATAACATGGGACAGAGTTCTACCAGGGACAATCCACTATAATAACTTGGTGGGACAGAGTTCTACCAGGGACAATCCAACATAATAACTTGGTGGGACAGAGTTCGAAAACCAGGGACAATCCAACTATAATAACATGGGACAGAGTTCTACCAGGGACAATCCAACTATAATAACTTAGGACAGAGTTCTACCAGGGACAATCCAGCTATAAATAACTTGGTGGGACAGA
>NW_022261985.1:781411-823911 GCF_002021735.2 Oncorhynchus kisutch
TTACAGGTGCATCAAAGCAGGGACCGAGAGACTGAAAAACAGCTTCTATCTCAAGGCCATCAGACTGTTTTAAACAGCCACCACTAACATTGAGGGCTGCTGCCAACATACTGACTCATCTCTAGCCACTTAATAATAGAAATGTATGTAAAAAATGTATCACTAGCCACTTTAAACAATGCCACTTAACATAATGTTTACATACCCTACATTACTCATCTCATATGTTATATATATATATTGTACTCTATATCATCTACTGCATCTTGCCATCTTTATGTAATACATGTATCACTAGCTACTTTAAACTATGCAGCTTTATGTTATATACCCTACATTACTCATCACATATGTATATACTGTACTCCATACCATCTACTGCATCTTGCCTATGCCGTTCTGTACCATCACCATTCATACATCATATTCTATGTACATATTCTTTATCCCTTTACACTTGTGTGTATAAGGTAGTAGTTGTGGAATTGTTAGGTTAGATTACTCGTGGTTATTACTGCATTGTCGGAACTAGAAGCACAAGCATTCGCAACAACTCACATTAACATCTGCTAACCATGTGTATGTGGACAAATGAAATTTTGATTTGATTTAAGAACAAATTCTTATTTTCAATGACAGCTTAGGAACAGTGCCTTGTTAGGGGCAGAACGACAGATTTTTACCTTGTCAGCTCGGGTATTCGGTTACTAGTCCAACTCTCTAACCACTAGGCTACCTGCTGCCCCAATGGTCTGATGGTCTGATGGTCTGATAGTACCATGGCAGTCAGTGGTTTGAACAGAAGAACCAGAGTAAGGTGAATGAATCAATGTAACAATTGTGTGTTAACAAGTGAAAAATAAAAGAGGTCAAAATATCACACTATGGTTTTTAATGTGCAAATGTGTTTTTTTACGTTGCAAATACTTGCAGGATGTGGAAAACAATGTATTTTTTGACTATGGCAACATCTGCCATTGAGGACAGGACTCCATGACCACACCACATTCTATAGTCTGTTTACCAGTCAAATGACAAAGAAAGAAAGAATGAAAGAATGAAAGAAAAAAAGTATTGTTTTGCCTTCTACCAAAAAACGGAGACTTAAAGAGCAGACTGAATATTCATTAGCCCTGCAGGATGTAATTAGATCAGTGAGTGTAAACACCAGTAATAGTTTTTTTTAACCCTGGGCTGTTTACGTTCAGAGCAGGAATCAGTCTTTTTTTCCCCTCCACAAATCCCGTAATCACCCCCTTAGTCCCGATGGGGTTGTAGCCTATATAGTCAGGCCAGGTTGCTATGTTCATTTCCTTAAGTCCTGAATGTAGGCTTAGTTATTAAATATAATCCATACAGTTTTATTAGGGGACCAGTGGTTCCCTACTCCAGTCCTCCAGTACCCTCAACCGCACACATTTTTGTTGTAGCTCCAGACAAGCACACCTGATTCAACGTGAGTTTGTCCGGGGTTACAACACAAATGTGTACCGTTCGGTGTACTCGACTGGAGTTGGGAACCACTGGGTTAGACTCCTGCTTAAGCCTACTTCAGTTTCCACTTTCCTGCGGAGACGTTAACAGAAAATGTATTTTGGGGAAAAGAAACCTTCCAACCGGTTTGACTCCAGTCCTGGCGTATCATACGATAAAAACACATGTCTGATGGAGCCTAGAGGTCTACATATCCATGGTTTAGCATGGATGGTGTCTCCTCCTGAAAAATGAAAGGAGAGCTGCACACTCTAGGAGCTCAGAAGCAATCATTTTATAACCAACGTTTAGACAGAAAAGCTGTCTTCATTAGGGTATGGTGTCTCTTCCCTCTCTTCTTTCCAACCCAAAACCAGGGGCCGTGTCCCCTTCTCATGTGTCACATGGCTCCAACAGGGATGATGGGAAAGAGGAAGCATCTCCCCATCAACTAGGGCCAAGGGAAACAAAACAAGGCTAAAGGTTCTGTTGTGGTCAGGGGGGGTTGGGGTCATGTTCAGGGTCAATGGATGAGAGTGTTAGAAACCCTCTCTCTCTCTCTCTCTCTCTCTCTCTCTCTCTCTCTAAACCCTCTCCAGTGGGTATTACGGTCCTTACAGTCTCCCCTCCGTCTTGTGCCATCTGTTTTCCCTCTCTTTCGTTCTCCCCTCTCTCTTTCCTGGGCTGTGGTGGATTTGCACTCACAGAGTTCCGACAGGAGAACAGGCCCGGGCCCAGCTGGTGCCCAGTGGGGCTTCGCCATTTGCAGCATGGTTTTCAAGCCACATGCTCGCCAGGATGAATCATATACAACAACAACGCCTCACAATATTGATCCTCCTCCTCGCCACAGGGTGATACTACAGTTCATTAATCATCACCTCTCCATCTATTCATCTACCACTCTTTTTCTCTCCCCCTTTAGCTCCCTCTTTATCGCTCATAGCTCTCTCTCTCTCGCTCTTCACCTTATATTTACCTCTCTCTACCTTCCTCTCTCATTCCCTTTTCTCCCTATCCATCTGTCTCTCTCCCTCTCTCTCTAGGGTTCCTCCCTCTCTCTTGTAGCTCCACAGGCGCCACTGTATAACCAATTAATCAATGCTATGCATAAACATACAGTAAAACAGGATCATTTAATATAGTGGGTCCATTTACATTGAACAGAATCAACACTCTAGACTTTTGAACACACTTCACCATTGAAGGGGGTTTGCAGGAGGCCAGACATCAACAGACTGGGGCTTTGTCTGTTGTGGGGATAAGGCATAACTGTCATTAGTTAAAAGAGCCATACATGCATGCTACAGCTTAGGCTATATAGAAATCACATATATAGGCTATATTTGCTTAAACATATTCAATAAAACCCACAGTCAATCATTTTAATAAAAATATGACATTGGCATTGTTTTTGAATACATAGTTATACAAAAAAAGCTATTCCTATTTTACAAACTGGCAGCTATAGTATCTTTATATGACAGTGGGCTGGTTTATTTAGGCAGGCTAGTGCCCTGAATATATGATTCGTGAGGCAAGAGTGCGTTAAATAAATAGCCTACGTATTTAAGCACCTATCACCTCTCTCAATGCTACGAGCTCGACCATTGAGAGCGGAGGAGGGGCTTTGCACATGCTCACTGTCTCTAAAACCACACGCGGCTCCTACCAGTGAGTATCTGTGACGCGGGTGAGGATGCAAGCACAGAGAAGAGCGAAATGCACTCAGCTGTACGCTAACCAGGAGGCATGCCGCCCTAGTTTAGTCTCAAAATAGCCCTGACCCGACACGGCGCAAAATGGGTTAAAAGGAATATGGCCTGGATCGCGCAAACTTTCAGACACTTTGCTTGTACATGGGATTGGGTCTCTTAGTGTTACGGAGCGGCCAAATGAGGAGAGGAGACAATACAGAAACGGAAATTCGCATCTAGTATTTTTCTTTACTTTCCCCCACCCTATTCTCTTTTTAAGACATGATTACAGAGTTGGTGTGTAGCGCGGTGGCATTGGTCCTCTATCTCAACACACTGAACGCGGATTTCTGCTACGATGACAGGTATGACCTCCCGCAGAGCCGTACCTATGGCAAACATCATCAGCTCCACTTGTCTGTCATCTTTACAGTCTCAAAACCCCCTCGGGTGCAAGCAGTTTCTCGAGGTTCGCTGCGTGTCTGGGTGTTTGCATGTTCCATTGTCTATTCATGCTTATTTGTGTTATTCCATGAGAGCATTAGAGATAGAGTCATGGTTCACTCCCCTCAGAAAAGGTCACTTTGTTTAATGTAAATGCGATTCTACTTTGTTTAATGCAAATGTTTCTCCTGTTGCATTGAACAAACAAGCTACCCAAATAGGCTATAGAGCGGTTACTTGGTATTCCATTATTATTAAAATCAATATACTGTCGCCTACAATGACGCATGAAGTGACACAATAACAACAACGGGGATATGTAGGTTATAAGTTCATTATTATACATGGATGGTTCCTTCCTTTCTCTAATGTCGGAGTAACCAGGACATGCAGCCTCTGTCATTCTGTGACAGAGTGACGAAACGGGGACGGGAGCTTCTTTGTGTTGTCAGAGCACATCCCTGACAGGAGGAGAGGGATACTAACACGCTTCTTGCCCGGTTGTAATAATGCTGCTCTCTCCGGGGAAAATATCACATTTAAATGGAAAGACGTGTTATAATTAGAATATATTTGTCGAGTGCAACACGCTTGCATGGCTAAATATGTTGACACAATCCTGGAGTAGCCCATGCTTTCCAGGACTCATTGGAACGCTATTATCCAGAAAGCAAGCGGAGAGAGCAATTCATTTGGATTGCAGAACGTTTGAGACTCCAATTTAGACATCCATCCACAATTGAGTGTAGGGTTAAATAGTCCAACTTTAGTTTTAGGCATTGGGGATTGTGATGAGAAATTAAAACTACAATAATCATTATCAGAATTGTAATTAGGCTGAAAAAACGATTGCAGCCTATACTGTACTTTAAGATGAGCAAGCCTTCAATGACATACTGGGGAAGCAGGTAGCCTAGTGGTTAGAGCGTTGGGCCAGTAACTGAAAGGTTGCTAGATCAAATCACTGAGCTGACAAGGTAAACATATGTTGTTCTGCCTCTGAACAAGGCAGTTAACCCACTGTCCCTAGGCCCTCATTGTGAATTAGAATTTGTTCTTAACTGACTTGCCTACTTTAAGATTTAAAAAACAACACACTAGTCTTAAGTTTTTTTTTCTCACTGTTTCTTGATTAAATCAATGTATCTTTGTGGCTCATCATGGGACCCTTGCTACTGGGTGAACTAAAAGCAGCAGGACTCCTACAGATGTAGGATCTTAATTTGATCACCCTGTTGTTGCAGGAAATGTCATTCACAGCAGGAAAGGCAAACTAAAATGTGTAGTCTATTCAAAGTTTAAAAAGGCTTCTAAATGTAGTAATTTCCACTTTCAAATGTCAGACTTGATTTGCCCTGACTAAACATTTATAAACCCTACAAAAATGTCCATTGATTATAATCAACACAATAATTCACATTTCCTGTTGCTGCAGGATTATTTTCCTGCTGTGAGAAACTGGTCAAATTAAAGTCCTACATCTGTATATGGGCATAAATTAGGAGGGCTCCGGGAATTCAGTGTAAAATCCCCAGAACAAATCCATTTCTCTCTATTACAGCTCACACAGATAAATCATTGTTCCAAGTTTATACACATCATACCAACAGGTTTGTCCCTGGCCGGCGACTCCCCACTAGAGAGTTAGGAGCAGTTGGGGGCTCTGGTTAGCTTTACTAACACCTCCTTGGGGTCACAGATCCTTCACTGGTTGTCAGTACTGCTCGTTGAACCCTATGTGCAGCGGGTTGCATGGCCTACTCTGTTAGAGTAATGGAGTATCCCTCTGTGTGTGTGTGTGTGTGTGTGTGTGTGTGTGTGTGTGTGTGTGTGTGTGTGTGTGTGTGTGTGTGTGTGTGTGTGTGTGTGTGTGTCTCATGTGCAGTGTGCAGACACTCATCGAGCAAAACCTAGAAAACGTCTCGAGATGACCGAGCCTTGTGTGTGTGTGTGTGTGTGTGTGTGCGTGTGTGCGTGTGTCTGTGTGTGTGTTAATAAATGACGGAGAGAGAAAGAGAGAATGTGTTGGAGGGTAGTCTGTCTGTCTATTTGTCTGTCTGTCAGTCCAGTTACTCTCACATTGCCGTACACTTTTCCAGGATATGAGTGACTGTCTATATGATTGCACAATTCTGAATGTACAAACGAAGCCCTCTGCCGAAAACCTCTACTGAAGCCCCTACTGAAGCCCCTACTGAAGCCCTCTACTATGACTGCTTTCTATTACACTACCTGTATCTGACCATGTCACAGTGGAGTGAAGAAAGCCATCATGGCCCTCTCATGAGTTCATGACTAACTGTCAGTGTCCTAGCCACAACTCCCTGTGAGTCCACTCAGTGTAAGTTCAGCACTGGTGACCCTCTGTATCTATCAATGTCACTGTGATAATTTACACCCCTGGGAGAGAGAGAGAGACGGGAAGAGTGAAAGAGAGAGCGAGGAGAGAAGGAGAGAGAGACCGACTGTGTTCAGGCCCACTGCTCATGTACGGGGAAAGCTTAATACCAATCAGAATCCTGACCTCCATAGTCATCTATCAAACGGCTTCCTTTGACAGAGGTCAAGAGTCGCATGCTCCCTGGTCTCTCTCCCGATTGTTAGTGGAGAGAGCTGCATTTGTGTTTGTTAGGACAGGGCTGAAAGCAAGCAAGCACATCTGTCAAGTCTGCATTCTTGAGAAGACAGTCTTTGTATGTCTTCTTGACACTGTGCTGCTGTTCAGTTCTGTACAGGAGCGTTCTGGAGGCCGAAGAGGAGGAGGTGGAAATCACATGGTGGTTCTAGCTCAATGGGATGTTCTTGGTGCGTCTCTGTTTTCTCAATCACGTCAAATGTTTTTCCTGGGCACAGGGCTGGCCCTATGTCAGCCAATGGTAATATCAATAGAAAGCCATGTGTTTGAAATGACTGGAGTTTTACTGGCACGGGGGAAGAACGCCAGCCAATCATTCTTCTACAAGGGAAAATTGAGCTCAATTAGTATTGTGAATATTCTGGTGTTCAGGAGCCAAGCTGAATGGTTTCCCTACAAGCTAGATCAGGGACAGAACATAAAAAATACATTTGTATGTTGAGTTTTTATTCTGTTGTCACTTATGAGGAAGGCCTTCCAGTACAAGAAGGAGGCAGGGTGATGTCTCTACAGGAGTAGATTGACAGCTTGAGAGCTGAGTTTATAGATTAGGAAATTAATTTGTTGTGAACTCTGAACTCTCCCCTGAAAGCTCTTGCAAAACGTATCATACTGTGGCACTTCCTGTATTTTGAAAGTTCTAGATCTAGAAAACTTGATCGCTGACATGCAACACATCTTGGGACTGTATCAACAGGGGACTAATTCAACAAATACCAACAAACAACATTGACAGCTGAGCTGGCATCACTAACAGACTGATCAAGTGGTATGTGTCTGAGGAATACGATAGTAGAGGAAGTCCTATTGACACCAAAGGTACAAGTGCGAATTGTTCTCTACAGACAAATGAAGCGTCTTCAGGAAGCATCCTGAAATGGAATGTCTAAGTGACTTTTAGTATTCCTAGTGATGTATCACCACACATCTGTGATCCCAATCGCGTCAGCCCCCCCCCCCCCCCACCACCACCACCACCACGTAACCCAGAAATGCATTGTAGGTCCTTAGGGACTTGCAACAAAAACATCCCCCACGCTTCTTTCAGAGGAGCAAAACAATTCAATCTGTGGGGAGTCGGGTGATGGCAGGGAGTAGTTTGGTGTGACTTAACTGTGACAGAAATGGTTTCCATATGCATATCCACATGCATTTGGAAATTCTGATCCATATTGTATGTCGGAAGCCCTCTCTAACTGTTCTATCCTTGCCTCATGACACTGCCCCTTATTGGTGTAGGCTCCAATGAGTTAAGTCAGCCTCAATGATTGATTGAAGCGCTGTCTCAGGGAACAACAGAGGCATCGATGGGCCACACGCTTAGTCATCTCCCAGCACAGTTGGGCTTTTAATTGCGCAATTAATGACTCAACATTGCTTACTATGGAGCTCTTGGAATCAACGGGAGCTTTGTCACGGAATCAACTCCAACACTAGGGAACTCCTACTCTCATTCCCTCTTAAAAGTGCCAACAGTTGGACTTACGTCCATCGTAGCCCAGTCAGGGAAGGAAGTGGTGTTTCGTAAGGGCATTGTTGTGTCGGTGGGTGAGATTTACTTTAAATGTATCAGCGCCCATTGAAAAACGCAAAGGGCAGGAGAGTTATTTTCATCAAAACAGGGATGTATGAACTTGGTGTTCGCTGTATAACTTTGTACAGTTAGACTACCGGGTTTGCTTCTTTGTTGCTTTGTAAAGCAGGATACATTTGCCATTGATATTCCTCAACTGGTTGTTTGGAAAAGGTGTTCAATAGCCTTAATGGCACTAAGGGTCAGGAGTGTGACGGTTGCAGCTGTCTATTGATGAGTGTGACGGTTGCAGCTGTCTATTGATGAGTGTGAAGGTTGCAGCTGTCTATTGATGAGTGTGACGGTTGCAGCTGTCTATTGATGAGTGTGACGGTTGCAGCTGTCTATTGATGAGTGTGACGGTTGCAGCTGTCTATTGATGAGTGTGACGGTTGCAGCTGTCTATTGATGAGTGTGACGGTTGCAGCTGTCTATTGATGAGTGTGATGGTTGCAGCTGTCTATTGATGAGTGTGACGGTTGCAGCTGTCTATTGATGAGTGTGACGGTTGCAGCTGTCTATTGATGAGTGTGACGGTTGCAACTGCCTATCAATGAGTGTGATGGTTGCAGCTGCCTATCAATGAGTGTGACGGTTGCAGCTGCCTATCAATGAGTGTGACGGTTGCAGCTGCCTATCGATGAGTGACCGATGCAGCTGCCTATTGATGAGTGATCGTTGCAGCTGCCTATTGATGAGTGTGACGGTTGCAGCTGCTTATTGATGAGTGTGACGGTTGCAGCTGCTTATTGATGAGTGTGACGGTTGCAGCTGCTTATTGATGAGTGTGACGGTTGCAGCTGCTTATTGATGAGTGTGACGGTTGCAGCTGCTTATTGATGAGTGTGACGGTTGCAGCTGCTTATTGATGAGTGTGACGGTTGTAGTTGCCTATTGATGAGTGTGACGGTTGTAGTTGCCTATTGATGAGTGTGACCGATGCAGCTGCCTATTGATGAGTGTGACGGTTGCAGCTGCTTATTGATGAGTGTGGCCGATGCAGCTGCCTATTGATGAGTGTGACGGTTGCAGCTGCTTATTGATGAGTGTGACGGTTGCAGCTGTCTATTGATGAGTGTGACGGTTGCAGCTGCTTATTGATGAGTGTGACGGTTGCAGCTGCCTATTGATGAGTGTGACGGTTGCAGCTGCTTATTGATGAGTGTGACAGTTGCAGCTGCTTATTGATGAGTGTGACGGTTGCAGCTGCTTATTGATGAGTGTGACGGTTGCAGCTGCTTATTGATGAGTGTGACGGTTGCAGCTGCTTATTGATGAGTGTGACGGTTGTAGTTGCCTATTGATGAGTGTGACGGTTGTAGTTGCCTATTGATGAGTGTGGCCGATGCAGCTGCCTATTGATGAGTGTGACGGTTGCAGCCGCTTATTGATGAGTGTGACAGTTGTAGCTGCCTATCGATAAGTGCATGAATCTATAGGGTTGCTGCCTAAGTATGCTATGAATTTCAAGAACGTGCGGCTTTTGCAAGGCCTTTCAAATGGTGTGTTTTGTTCAGACGATTTGGAAAAGTTTCTATCCCTTTTTTGGTGTGACAATATAATCAGAAGCCTAGTTGTTCATTTTTAGGAGAAGGGGTTTGGTGAATGCTGCCGATAAAAGCCAAACAGCAAAATTCCCATTAGAGAAACCTGTAACGGCTTTCTTCCTGGGAAGGAGAGGCAGACCAAAACGCAGCGTGGTTAGAGTTCATGTTCTTTAATAAGACACACTTAACATGAACTAACTACAGAACAATAAATGTGAAATCCAAACACAGTCTTATCTGGTGCATAGACACAAAGACAAGAAACAATCACCCACAAAACCCAACATAAAACAGGCTACCTAAATATGGTTCCCAATCAGAGACAATGACTAACACCTGCCTCTGATTGAGAACCATATCAGGCCAAACATAGAAATAGACAAACCAGACACACAACATAGAATGCCCACCCAGCTCACGTCCTGACCAACACTAAAACAAGGAAAACACAAAAGAACTATGGTCAGAACGTGACAAAACCACAATACTCATCAGCTCATGTTCTTACAGAAGGGACTCCTTTCACACCCAACACTGTCTTTGAAGTGCCAGATCTGGTCTCAGTTACAGAGGATCTATGTTATGTGTCGCCTGCTTCTCCTTAACTCATTGTTGTGGCCCTGGTAAGGTTTCGGTTCATTATAGAAAAATGATGCCCAGAGTGAGTTTTTGTGCCCCAGTAGAGTTGTTGATAACCATCATTGAATACGGTCGACTTGACCACATTGAAACCATTATAACTAGACGCTCGGATCTAATACTTTTTTGGAGTGATGAGTAAGTGTTGGTTTAGGAAGTATTGGTTTAGGAAGTATTGGTTTAGTAAGTATTGGTTTAGGAAGTATTGGTTTAGGAAGTATTGGTTTAGGAAGTATTGGTTTAGTAAGTATTGGTTTAGGAAGTATTGGTTTAGGAAGTATTGGTTTAGTAAGTATTGGTTTAGTAAGTATTGGTTTAGTAAGTATTGGTTTAGTAAGTATTGGTTTAGTAAGTATTGGTTTAGTAAGTATTGGTTTAGTAAGTATTGGTTTAGTAAGTATTGGTTTAGTAAGTATTGGTTTAGTAAGTATTGGTTTAGTAAGTATTGGTTTAGTAAGTATTGGTTTAGAAGTATTGGTTTAGTAAGTATTGGTTTAGTAAGTATTGGTTTAGTAAGTATTGGTTTAGGAAGTATTGGTTTAGTAAGTATTGGTTTAGTAAGTATTGGTTTAGGAGTATTGGTTTAGTAAGTATTGGTTTAGGAGTATTGGTTTAGTAAGTATTGGTTTAGTAAGTATTGGTTTAGGAGTATTGGTTTAGTAAGTATTGGTTTAGTAAGTATTGGTTTAGTAAGTATTGGTTTAGTAAGTATTGGTTTAGTAAGTATTGGTTTAGTAAGTATTGGTTTAGTAAGTATTGGTTTAGTAAGTATTGGTTTAGTAAGTATTGGTTTAGTAAGTATTGGTTTAGTAAGTATTGGTTTAGTAAGTATTGGTTAGTAAGTATTGGTTTAGGAGTATTGGTTTAGTAAGTATTGGTTTAGGAGTATTGGTTTAGTAAGTATTGGTTTAGTAAGTATTGGTTTAGGAGTATTGGTTTAGTAAGTATTGGTTTAGTAAGTATTGGTTTAGAAGTATTGGTTTAGTAAGTATTGGTTTAGTAAGTATTGGTTTAGTAAGTATGGTTTAGGAGTATTGGTTTAGTAAGTATTGGTTTAGTAAGTATTGGTTTAGGAGTATTGGTTTAGGAGTATTGGTTTAGGAGTATTGGTTTAGGAGTATTGGTTTAGTAAGTATTGGTTTAGGAGTATTGGTTTAGTAAGTATTGGTTTAGTAAGTATTGGTTTAGAAGTATTGGTTTAGTAAGTATTGGTTTAGTAAGTATTGGTTTAGTAAGTATTGGTTTAGGAGTATTGGTTTAGTAAGTATTGGTTTAGTAAGTATTGGTTTAGGAGTATCAAATGTACTTTATGAGTATTTAGCAAGTGAGAGGGCAAGTAAGTGAGCGTTCTTGTTAGTAGTTTGGCGACTGAGGGAGTAGGGAAGGGAGTGTTTACGATGGGTAATTTGAGATGGTTTGGAGGCGAGGGGACTTTCAACCACACCAGAGTACTACGTCAGGGATTATATGTTTTTTGGAGGGAAAGCAGGCGGGCCTGATGAAGTGTGGTTTTGGTGGTGAAAAACCCTCCGACTGTATGACTATGATGGTGACGTGTTGCCATGGCTATAGCCATGCGGGTGGATATAGTCAAGAAGACTGGCTTCGAGCCTTAGGCCTTAAATGTCCTATCCCTTTGTTATAGAATTATAACACATGTTTTTTAATTCATTGCTTTTCAAAAAAGTTTTCTCATTGATGTATGTGTATGTACACTCTGGGAGTTGGAGGGGGGGACATTAAATCAATAGGGGTAAGGCAGGGATGGAAAGGAGTAGAAGCCTTGATTACTTTACACTCGTAAGCTCTTAGTGGCCAGCTTCTCTGGGAAGTGTCAGCAAAGTCAGAAGATGTTTTTCAACCTGAAACATTATGAAAGATCATTTCGGGGCTTAAACACTTTGGAGAAGTGTGGTAATGGAGTGAATTAGAGTTACTTAGAGTTAATACCAGGCTAGAAAACAAATTCCTGTAAAATAAATATAGTAGCGAATGGTTGATCAGTTTTATTTGATCAGGAGCTGTGCTACATTATTGATGCTGTTTGAGTTACGCTGCCGTATCACCTCAAGCCTCCCACTGTTGCAGTTACGTGAGGTAATTACTCACATCCAAAGAACACTTTGTCACAGAAAGGGAATCTTTTATGACTGGACTTTGTGTGTGATGGGATTGAAGGTGGACATAAGAAGGAGATGAAGAGAGTCCTGCTGTTATATAAAACAGGCTTGGTGGAAGAAAGTCCTTCTGACAAGGCCGCCAGTACATTATGTTTGGTTTCAAACTACGTGAGATGTTGATGTTCCTAAAGTTCACATCAGCCGTGACGTTCACAGCTGAAGGTTCTCCTTCCCACACAGAGACATGGCTGCCTGGCAGACCACTGCAGTGATACACAGGGTTATAGAGGTCATTCAGGGGAGGGTTCGGGAGAGTAGGTGGGTGGTTGTGGGATACATTATGTCTTCTCACTTTTAGGCCTTTTTAGTGATAGTATATATTATATATAAGAAGCCCTAAAGCATTGTACATTTAGATGAATCCTGACCTGAATATTAACAGGTTTGAAACAGCTAGACAACCACATTCACTCCGGTATCACAAAGTTGTTTCTGATCTTCTGATCTGTTTCTGATCTTGTTCTAGATGTTTTAGTTTGTTCACACTATGGTTACTAAAACCCAACCACCACAAATTGGTCCCCTTCTGTACATTGCATATAATGTACACAATGAATATAATGCACAGTAGGAGTTCACAGACCCTTTTCTCATGGGCCCCAGGCTAGGCACACATGGGGAGGAGATGGGCTCGTTTATTTTGAGGAGATCTTTCCTCATGCCATTAAACCCCAGTGGTGCGTGATGATGGGCCAGGTCCCTGGTAGCCCTTGGCTGGCCCTTATACCCGCAGGGCGTGGCAGACCCACCCATCTGCCAAGACCGCCCTCCCACCACCTTCCCAGTACACACAACCTACACATCGATGTGTACGTTCAACAGTGGTAACCATGGACAACCGGGCCCTGTGATTGTCAACAGCGCACACAATTCCCTCCACGGTCAGTCATGTGACCAATATGTCCCAATCAAAGCGGTTGCTGGTCTCACTTAAAGGCTAAAGGGTGAAACGCCCATAATTGGATATAATAGACTAGATCCTTGTAGTCGAGCCATACAAGTGACTAGCTGATGCAGATGATGTCTGGTTAACCACAAACTATACTCTTCTCCTCTCCTAATAGATGCAAGCCATATACTGTAGAACTGCATGCAGACGCCTGGGGTTGAATTTCTACCACGTAGCATTTAAGCTCTCCTGTAAGCAATGCTCCCTGTTCTGGTATTGCATTACACATTGGATCTGGCACCCACTTTCTCCCCTTTAACTACAAGGTTGGACTTCAAATGAAAAACACACAGCATTCGGGGCGTAATTTAACACGAGAAGCGATCCAGAGATCACGCGCCGGTCCCCGCAGTGGCCCCCATTTCTCTCCCTTTGTAATCGATAGTTGTTCTGTATCGTCTTTCAGCGACAGTGGCTTTTTTCCTCGCTGAACGACCAAACACTTTCTCTCTCCGGGCTTGACAAAGCTTCATATTACTCTGTCTCTCTAGCTAGTGTCAGATCCTGGGCTGAGTGGAGCAGTGAGGAGGAGAGCCACGTGGGCTGTGAAACAGACCAAGTCACTAACAGGCTCCAAGAGTACATGTGTGACAGTATGTTGCCTTTTCTCGGTGACGTAGATGCTGTCATTAGTCTACAGTGCAAATGATAGGGTAGAGAGAGGGGACTCGACGCTCGCCTCTGTGATCTGCGATATGTGAATATGGGAGGTTGGTGGTGGGTGGTGTGGGTGTGGGATTAGGAGCAGCTGAAACAAATGCCTGCTGTTTGAGTCACGCTGCTCAATCCCTGCAGAGGTAGCACAGATCTAGGATCAGCTAAGGCTCCCGAATTCAAGCGTTAACAATTAAAGATGCACTATGTAGAAATCGCTCCTCCATTTCCTGGTTGCTAAAATTCTAATAGTTTGCCTAATTTCAGTTTGTGACTAAACAAGCAAGTCTAGTGTAGAGAATCATTATACCATCTAATCCGCTGTGAAATATATTTTCCATAACCCAAAATATTGTATTTTCAATTGTTTGAAGCTGGTGTACAAAACCCAAAATAAAAGAGGTAAAACATTTAAGTTAAGAATGGGAAGCCTAGAAATAGCACACATAGAACAGATCTACCGCTTCTTAGACATGCTTTCAATGAGAATGACAGATCTATACCACTAATTTCTATGTACATTTGGTCGGCTCGCCCATACGTAAAACGTACGCACGCATGACTGTCAGTCACTTTGGATAAAAGCATCTGCTAAATGGCAAATATTATTATTATTATTATTATTATACTGTATATTATAATGCAGCTTTAAACTCAGCCTTTTGCGAGGAGCCTAATGTTCCCTATTCAGTCATTTGTCTCTCTGAAGACAGAGTGTCCTATACGTACAGATCATTGAGGGAAGATTCTGCTTACGTGAGAGAGAAATATTTAGGCTACTCCTTGTATGGTGAGATACATGAAAATAATCTCAGTGGCTTTCAGCAAGGAGGCAATATAACGCTCACCTACAGTTATTCCTCACGTTCGAAAAGACACAGAGGTCATGGAGTGGAAAATTAATTCCTGCGAAAGACAGATAGTAGCGAATGGTTGATCAGTTTTATTTGAACAGTAGCTGTGCTACATTATTGATGCTGTTTGAGTTATTGATGCTGTTTGAGTTACTCACATCCAAAGAAGCTCCAGCTCTGGACGTAAAAATACAAGAAGAGGCAACCCTAAAAGATGGAGGAAAATGTGAATTATTCATTCACGTTTCCAAGTAGATTTTTATTTTGCCAAAAGAGTTAATGCAGCGAGACAATTCATTATATGTATATGCCTTCCAAGTGAACTCTGTTGAGTCACTCTGCTCAATCACTGCAGAGGTAGAATTCTAAAATTCTAATAATTGGCCAAATTTCTGTTTATGTGACTAAACAAGCAAGTCTTGTATAGAGAATCATTGTACCATCTAAACTGCTGTGAAATATATTTCCCATAACCAAAAATGTAGTATTTTCAGCTGTTTGAAGCTGGTGTACAAAACCCCAAATAAAAGAGGCAACAATTACAGTTAAGAACTGGAAGCATAGAAATTGCGCACATAGAACATATACAGTATTCCACATCTTATACTTGCTTTCAATGAGAATGACAGATCTATAAACACACCTTTCTATGTGCATTTGGTCAGGTCACCCTGACCAAATGCACATTAATTCACGTTTCCTAGTAGCTTTTTATTTAGCCAAAAGAGTTAATGCAGTAAGGCAATTAATTCTATGTATACGCCTTCCAAGTGAACTCTGTTGATAACGGCTGTAGGTCATTATGCTTTTCACAGCTCTATCTGCCTCTAATGTCATTAGAAGAAGGATTAAATAACCAGAAACGCACCACAGACTACAGAGTGTTGCGGAACGCTAAACCGCAATGTAATGAAACGTTTTATAGCGCTTTTTCTTCTTCTAGGTATTTGGAGGGGATATGAGAGAATGGTGAAGCGCCCAGGCTTTAAACGACAGTCTAACGGTAGAACCAGCTGCTTTATGAAACCAATAGAGAAACCGATGGAGATTCATTAGGCCTGGTCCAAGCACTGAACCTCAACCATACATGGCACCGGTCAGATCCAGTTCCACGCACGGGCAACTGAGCCCACCCTTCTCACCGCTCGTAAAATACACAATTATTCTGTAATAAAGGCCTTTTTCAGGTCAGGAGAGAACTCGTTTTGGAATGCCTGGTGTGTGGGGAGAATGGGTTTGTGCTTTGCACCTAGTTAAAACCGGAGAGGGTTGGACTAAGCGAGGTGGTGCTTTTGAGGTTTTGGGGGTCTGAGGGGGATCCAATGACGGCCTTATAGGAGACCTGGGTAGACATAGGTATCCTTACAGTGTGTAATGTATTGAAATGTAGAGAGGAGAAGGGCTGTAACCTCTATCAGTGAAGCCTGCTGTGAGAGGAGAGAGGGCTGTAACCTCTATCAGTGAAGTCTGCTGTGAGAGGAGAAAGGGCTGTAACCTCTATCAGTGAAGTCTGCTGTGAGAGGAGAGAGGGCTGTAACCTCTATCAGTGAAGTCTGCTGTGAGAGGAGAAAGGGCTGTAACCTCTATCAGTGAAGTCTGCTGTGAGAGGAGAGAGGGCTGTAACCTCTATCAGTGAAGTGTAGTGTGAGAGAGGAGAAAGGGCTGTAACCTCTATCAGTGAAGTCTGCTGTGAGAGGAGAAAGGGCTGTAACCTCTATCAGTGAAGTCTGCTGTGAGAGGAGAAAGGGCTGTAACCTCTATCAGTGAAGTCTGCTGTGAGAGGAGAGAGGGCTGTAACCTCTATCAGTGAAGTGTAGTGTGAGAGAGGAGAAAGGGCTGTAACCTCTATCAGTGAAGTCTGCTGTGAGAGGAGAGGGGGCTGTAACCTCTATTAGTGAAGTCTGCTGTGAGAGGAGAGAGGGCTGTAACCTCTATTAGTGAAGTCTGCTGTGAGAGGAGAGAGGGCTGTAACCTCTATCAGTGAAGTCTGCTGTGAGAGGAGAGAGGGCTGTAACCTCTATCAGTGAAGTCTGCTGTGAGAGGAGAGAGGGCTGTAACCTCTATCAGTGAAGTCTGCTGTGAGAGGAGAGAGGGCTGTAACCTCTATCAGTGAAGTGTGATGTGAGAGGAGAGAGGGCTGTAACCTCTATCAGTGAAGTCTGCTGTGAGAGGAGAGAGGGCTGTAACCTCTATCAGTGAAGTCTGCTGTGAGAGGAGAGAGGGCTGTAACCTCTATCAGTGAAGTGTAGTGTGAGAGAGGAGAAAGGGCTGTAACCTCTATCAGTGAAGTCTGCTGTGAGAGGAGAAAGGGCTGTAACCTCTATCAGTGAAGTCTGCTGTGAGAGGAGAAAGGGCTGTAACCTCTATCAGTGAAGTCTGCTGTGAGAGGAGAGAGGGCTGTAACCTCTATCAGTGAAGTGTAGTGTGAGAGAGGAGAAAGGGCTGTAACCTCTATCAGTGAAGTCTGCTGTGAGAGGAGAGGGGGCTGTAACCTCTATCAGTGAAGTCTGCTGTGAGAGGAGAGAGGGCTGTAACCTCTATCAGTGAAGTCTGCTGTGAGAGGAGAGAGGGCTGTAACCTCTATCAGTGAAGTCTGCTGTGAGAGGAGAGAGGGCTGTAACCTCTATCAGTGAAGTCTGCCGTGAGAGGAGAGAGGGCTGTAACCTCTATCAGTGAAGTCTGCTGTGAGAGGAGAGAGGGCTGTAACCTCTATCAGTGAAGTCTGCTGTGAGAGGAGAGAGGGCTGTAACCTCTATCAGTGAAGTCTGCTGTGAGGGGAGAGAGGGCTGTAACCTCTATCAGTGAAGTCTGCTGTGAGAGGAGAGAGGGCTGTAACCTCTATCAGTGAAGTGTGATGTGAGAGGAGAGAGGGCTGTAACCTCTATCAGTGAAGTGTGATGTGAGAGGAGAGAGGGCTGTAACCTCTATCAGTGAAGTCTGCTGTGAGAGGAGAGAGGGCTGTAACCTCTATCAGTGAAGTCTGCTGTGAGAGGAGAGAGGGCTGTAACCTCTATCAGTGAAGTCTGCTGTGAGAGGAGAGAGGGCTGTAACCTCTATCAGTGAAGTCTGCTGTGAGAGGAGAGAGGGCTGTAACCTCTATCAGTGAAGTCTGCTGTGAGAGGAGAGAGGGCTGTAACCTCTATCAGTGAAGTCTGCTGTGAGAGGAGAGAGGGCTGTAACCTCTATCAGTGAAGTCTGCTGTGAGAGGAGAGAGGGCTGTAACCTCTATCAGTGAAGTCTGCTGTGAGAGGAGAGAGGGCTGTAACCTCTATCAGTGAAGTCTGCTGTGAGGGGAGAGAGGGCTGTAACCTCTATCAGTGAAGTCTGCTGTGAGAGGAGAGAGGGCTGTAACCTCTATCAGTGAAGTGTAGTGTGAGGGGAGAGAGGGCTGTAACCTCTATCAGTGAAGTCTGCTGTGAGAGGAGAGAGGGCTGTAACCTCTATCAGTGAAGTGTGATGTGAGAGGAGAGAGGGCTGTAACCTCTATCAGTGAAGTCTGCTGTGAGAGGAGAGAGGGCTGTAACCTCTATCAGTGAAGTCTGCTGTGAGAGGAGAGAGGGCTGTAACCTCTATCAGTGAAGTCTGCTGTGAGAGGAGAGAGGGCTGTAACCTCTATCAGTGAAGCGTGATGTGTGTGTTTATGATCCCATCTTGCCCAGGTACAGTATATTGATATCATAGGCTCAGATAGAAAAGGGATCCCATGCATGCACCCTTCATTATTGTAGTGATTTGGCAGTACTAATTTAATCTCAGTTTGACTGGGGAAATATACTAAAGTAACCCAAGACCAGCACGGTTAGTAACCACAGATGAAATACACCAGCCAACGAACCCCAGAAAAAAGTCATTTATGATCAAGCATTCTCTCCATTGTGTTTCCCAAACCCTGTTCAGCCCTATGGGATTTTGAATGGGTAGTAGCCACAGCAGCTTACATTTCACCCCCTATTAAAAGTGATTTACAGTGTGTTATCCCATCTTTAGGGATGGGATAGTCTTTCTCCCTGTTCCTGTTTCCTCCAGATAAGCCCCTGGTAACTGTGGTAGGGGCCGGAGGGCCACAGCTGACACTATACACTAGATCACACAGATAGGTCAAGTAAAGAGGGTCATGAAGCCAAAATAAAGCTGTCTGTTGTGAGATTCTGGATGCTATTTGGGGAGCGATGACAGTGGTTATTTTATGGAGGGAGGCGACAGTGATTATAGATGATGAAGGAGGGTTAACATTCACCAACACCAGAACTGGGATCCACCGTTATGATTCATCGTTCTTTGTTTGATGTGAGGAGGTTCCTGAGAGCTGCATGTGGCCAGCTGTGCACATTTGTTCATATTCTTTGCTAGTTAGTGAGTTACTAGCCCAGTTATTTCTAGTAAATAGCTTTTTTTATGTCTTAAAGAGGCAGTGTTGAATTTTGAGACGGTCTTGAATAAGCTAAGTAGCCAATATGCAGAGGGTCTAATTCTCTGTAATAATGGTATGGGAATAATAATACCTTTTATTTTGTAAAGTGGTTTATTGCATCAAACAACACAACATTTTCAATCACCACTTCTGAATGATAGTGGATAAACAGGTTAATGTCAAGTCCTGCGTGTTTTTTTCCAAAAGTCTCATGGAATGTAGACCTAAATTAAACACCACACATTGGCTGCTACTGTAGGCTGAATGATAGAACAGCTATGTCCATGTTAAAATGTTATGGGATGCATTTTCTCCATTGTTTTTGATGGTAGACCACTCTGATAGGCCTACATTATGATCAAATAGCCACAGTAGCCTACTTGGCCACTGTTAAAACTGTAACTTAAAGTGAGTTCAGCCTCAGTGTTCACAACAAACGCTCGCGGAAGTTGCACAGAATTTTCGCCATGTTCAAGTTTGTGCTCAGTAGACGTGAAATTTGCTCAGTGCAGATTTTTTCGGGAGGGAACATTGCATCTGCCCCATTGACAATTGTAACGTCCTCCTCCAAAATCATATCTGTGCTTTTCGGCTGACGCTATCACCAAACCGTATTATTTACAGAATGCATTCTGCTACAATGGGGAAACCTGCTCAGTGTGCAGTTCACTGATCTTCAACAGACTAACATAACTATCCATTAAGCTTTGCTCAGTACTGCACTCGTCATGGGTTCAGTGGCATCAGCCACTACTTCCCCGTGGGTTAGCCCCAGTGATTCCCTGATCACTAGCCCCAGTGATTCCCTGATCACTAGCCCCAGTGATTCCCTGATCACTAGCCCTAGTGATTCCCTGATCACTAGCCCCAGTGATTCCCTGATCACTAGCCCCAGTGATTCCTTGATTTATTTTATTTATTTATTTTATTTTACCTTTATTTAACCAGGTAGGCAAGTTGAGAACAAGTTCTCATTTACAATTGCGACCTGGCCAAGATAAAGCAAAGCAGTTCGACAGATAAAACGACACAGAGTTACACATGGAGTAAAAACAAACATACAGTCAATAATGCAGTATAAACAAGTCTATATACAATGTGAGCAAATGAGGTGAGAAGGGAGGTAAAGGCAAAAAAAGGCCATGATGGCAAAGTAAATACAATATAGCAAGTAAAATACTGGAATGGTAGTTTTGCAATGGAAGAATGTGCAAAGTAGAAATAAAAAAATAATGGGGTGCAAAGGAGCAAAATAAATAAATAAATAAAAATTAAATACAGTTGGGAAAGAGGTAGTTGTTTGGGCTAAATTATAGGTGGGCTATGTACAGGTGCAGTAATCTGTGAGCTGCTCTGACAGTTGGTGCTTAAAGCTAGTGAGGGAGATAAGTGTTTCCAGTTTCAGAGATTTTTGTAGTTCGTTCCAGTCATTGATCACTAGCCCCAGTGATTCCCTGATCACTAGCCCTAGTGATTCCCTGATCACTAGCCCTAGCGATTCCCTGATCACTAGCCCTAGTGATTCCCTGATCACTAGCCCTGATTGGAGGGATGCTTTAACCGCTACGCTACCTGGGGATGGTCAAGATAAGGGGATCTGATTTAGAAATAAACACACGTAGTTGCCGTGATACACACTGTGGTTGCCGTGATACACACTGTGGTTGCCGTGACAGTCATGGTGAACCTGATTGCTCTGATAAATAGAATGACTTTGAATTGGATAATGGGGTGGTTTCCCTCAGATTGTCTCAGTCAGAAAAACGGGTGGCGACGTTGTTATCTCTCCCGGGCTACTGGGGATGTAATTCATTTCACCTCTTTTTGATATTCATGGTGGGCGGCTATAGGCGAGGTATTATCGTGATCCGCGATGACAGTAGTCATTGCTTTTTGATATTCATGGTGGGCGGCTATAGGCGAGGTATTATCGTGATCCGCGATGACAGTAGTCATTGCTTTTTGATATTCATGGTGGGCGGCTATAGGCGAGGTATTGTCGTGATCCGCGATGACAGTAGTCATTGCTTTTTGATATTCATGGTGGGCGGCTATAGGCGAGGTATTGTCGTGATCCGCGATGACAGTAGTCATTGCTTTTTGATATTCATGGTGGGCGGCTATAGGCGAGGTATTGTCATGAACAGATTCAGCATCAAAAACAGATACTGCATATCTCTGACGTCTTTGTTTTTCTGCACTGAATCTCCCTGAATTATACATTTCTACTGTTTGATAAGAACATAGGCAGTTGGTATTCAGAGGGTTGTTCTGTGTGTCTGCTTTTTGATAAGAAAATGTACAGCTTGAATAACAGCTCTGTTGTCCCTGCTTTAAAAGAAATAGGCCGCTTTTGGTTTCAATGTAGTGTTATGTTGGAGTGTGAAGCCGTAAATGTTGATTTGGTGGCTTTTTAAACCAGCCAATACATTTTTATTTTTTACTAGGCAAGTCAGTTAAGAACAAATTCTTATTTTCAATGACTGCCTAGGAACAGTGGGTTAACTGCCTGTTCAGGGGCAGAACGACAGATTTGTACCTTGTCAGCTCGGGGATTCGCACTTGCAACCTTTCGGTTACTAGTCCAACGCTCTAACCACTAGGCTACCCTGCCGCCCCAGGACAATATTAGGGGAAACACTGTTTCAAACAAAGCAGATGCCAGACACAGTTAGTTATAACACTCAGCTGATCGGTTTTGGCACGAGGCGGCACTAACTCAACACACCAAGCAGGTGAGGCAGCGTTTCAACCAAATCAGTAAAGATGCTTTCTCCCAGGCTGGCTCACTACTCATCACCGTGGAAACCCAGAGGCCATCCGTTACCCGGGGAAGCAGCCGACAGAGGCCAGACGATTTCATCTACACTCAGTCTCCTCTCCTGTTTTTTCTGCATCAACAGCACTTATTGACCGTGTTATCTGCGGGAAAGACAAAACAGCCACGTGACATCCCTGCCATCTCCATTCAGAGAGAGGAAGGGGTTGGTGGTTTGCCGGTAATGACATGACCTTTCCCACTTTCTCTCCCACTCTCTGCCTTTGTCAGAAGGTTTTCTGGAGGCTTCATGGTGTTTCTGGTCAATAACATTGATCATACCGTGCTGTGCTCAAAGGGGAGTCGAGCTCAGAACAGGTTGATCTATTTCTGTGAAGTGTCCAATTCTTCTCTGATGCTTCTCTATCAGTGGTGCTATTAGTAGACCAAGCTGTGGGTTTTTTCACAGTGCCTTGACAAAACTGTGAATCGCATGTCTTAACCAAATAATACATAGGCCCACTTGCAAACAAACTGTCATTTGTAACAAAGTCCTTCATAAATACACAACAATGTCTTCTCTGATTACTGTATTATGTCATGTCTAGTTGCCCCCATGGGCCATTTCAAAGGGAGTATTGTACAGTTTTACTACTCTATATGATGTGTTTTATGGTTTTATAATGCTATATTCCCATTGATAGTTTGACAAACTCGGTTAATATTAAACCCCCCTGTGGGGATATAGATTCAACATCCATTACGCTGAGTTCTGACGCCGTAATAATTTATTCGTCTCAGGCTCTTTAATCAATTGCGCTTGGATGTGGTTTGGTGGCGTAATTTATGTTGTCGGGGCGACCACGTGCTGTGTTTAGAACTGTGTCTGAAAACATTACTAGCCGTCAAATCCTTTGTTCCTCCATCCTGGTTTCCTCATTCCTCTCAAAGCACATTGGAGGCGGAGGTTTGAGGGCGGGACCTTTGATCCTCTCATCCAGTGAGCTTTGAGAGGAATGGAGGAAACAAGGATGGAGGAATCAAGGATTTGACGGCTAGTTAGGTTTTCTGACACAGCCGGTGTATGAGAACAAGAAAGTTTGGTTTGGGGTCGTGGCTGGACTGAGGCCCTGCCATGGCCGCCCCGATGCCGTTAATGTTGGAATGTTAGAAGTGGTCACAGCAAACACAGAGAGGATTTGATACAGGGCTGTATGGTCGATTACCGCAGCCTGCTGGGGAATTAAACGTGGTATGAGTGTGTCTGACCATAGAGTGCTGTACACGCTCAGTTGTGTTACTGACTGATTGACATGGATTGAATCAGGGGATTTTTGGAGCCAATCTGAATCACTCTATCTAAAAATACATCTACCTCCTCTCTTGAAATAGCAGTGTTTTAATTTGATTTCTGATTACACATCAATTGCGGTAGAACAAAAAGTGACTCCTTGAGAGGTTGAGACAAAACACTCCTTTGTTCTCTAGCTGTTCCCCTGGCTAACCCCACAACACACAGATCCTCCATCGAGAGATCCATTTGTCATCAGAAATGACACTTTTCCCCGTCTCAACCCTCCGACACAGACCTAAACCTAGAAGACTTCTCTCAAAAGACAGGCCAGATATCGTAAATCTGTATATTATACATAAAACATGGACCGCTCTCCATGAATCCCCTCATCTTGGTGAGGAAATGGCATGTTACCGTACCATGCCTTCATGTCTCACATTGTGTAGAATGTGTTACTTTATAGTGGAACAAATGGCAGTCAGATGTGTGTTACATTACTGGTGGACTAATTCAAACCGTTTCAGATCATGATGTAGCGTAGGCTGTCCGTGCAGCGAGGGAAAAGGGATGTGATCCCTTGGCAAAGGACAGTGGACACAGCTGGGTCCAGGGAAGAGACTGCCAAGTGGTGATTCCACTCTATTCCACTCTGTGCAGGGGCCCCTCTAGTGCCCAGGAGAGGAGAAAAGAGGGGGAATACTGTTGTCATGGAAGCACTTCAGAAAATGATGAATTGAATCAAGCTGCCCTCTCTCCATTTCCCCTGCTCCTGACTCGCAGGGTTTTATTTTGTGCTGAGTGTGTGTGTGCCATGTGTGTGTTTGTTTTGTGTGTGTGTGGGTGTGCTGGCTCGCTGTGTGTCTGCCTGTGCGTAAGTCTGCTTGTGTGTGTACGCACTTGTGTGTTTGTGTCTTGTCTGTTTTGTAACCATTGGTCATTGTTGGACACTGGACAGACACAATATAGGCATGAAGACACACAGTCTGGCTGTTACTCTGAGCAATTTCTATCAGCCACTGTCTCAGTTAGTCTCAGTTAGTTGGCCTCAATACTTCAAAGCCTCCAGACTGATTCAAAGGGGGTTTTCCATAATGTTGTTACTGCAGGTGCCAGTTTTATAGGTCACTGTGCCACCAGCTTTCCATAAGTGGGCCAACGGGATGGATGGATGGTGGGGAGGATAGAGAGAGGAGGAGGGGGGAGAGTAGGAGGAGAAAGGAGAAGAGGAGGGAGAGTAGGAGGAGGAGGAGGGAGAGGAGGAGGAGAAATGAGAAGAGGAGGGGGAGTAGGAGGAGGAGGAGGGAGAGGAGGAGGAGGGCTGGCACCTGGAGCCAGAAAGAACTACTACAGCACTACTGTATTATGGTGGTTGAAGAAATAGTAGTGGTAGTAGTAGTAGTATTGGTAGTAGTGTTGATAGTAGTGGTGATAGTAGTAGTAGTAGTAGTAGTAGTAGTGGTAGTATTGGTGATAGTAGTGGTAGTAGTAGTAGTAGTAGTAGTAGTAGTATTATTGGTAGTTGTAGTGGTAGTAGTAGTTGTGGTAGTAGTAGTAGTAGTTGTGGTAGTAGTAGTAGCTGGTAGCAGTAGTTGTTGTGGTAGTAGTAGTAATAGTTGTTGTTGTTGTTGTGGTAGTAGTAGTAGTAGTTGTGGTAGTAGTAGTTGTGGTAGTAGTAGTAGTTGCTGTAGTAGTAGTAGTAGTAGTGGTATTGGTAGTTGTAGTAGTGGTATTGGTAGTTGTAGTAGTAGTAGTAGTAGTATTGGTAGTAGTAGTAGCTGGTAGTAGTAGTTGTGGTAGTAGTAGTAGTTGTGGTAGTAGTAGTCGTAGTAGTAGCTGGTAGGAGTAGTTGTAGTAGTAGTAGTTGTGGTAGTAGTAGGAGTAGTTGTGGTAGTAGTAGTAGTAATATGTGTGGTAGTAGTAGTAGTATTGGTAGTTGTATTGGTAGTAGCAGTAGCCGGTAGTAGTAGTAGTATTATCTGGTAGTAATAGTGATGGTAGTAGTAGATGGTAGTAGTAGTGGTAGTAGTAGCTGGTAGTAGTAGTGGTAGTAGTAGTAGCTGGTAGTAGTAGTAATAGTAGTAGTCATTGTGGTAGTAGTAGTCATTGTGGTAGTAGTAGTTGTGGTAGTAGTAGTTGTTGTGGTAGTAGCAGTAGTAGCAGTAGTAGCAGTAGTACTACTAGTAGTAGTACTAGTAGTAGTAGTAGTTGTTGAGGTAGTAGCAGTAGTAGTAGTTGTGTAGTAGTAGCAGTAGCAGTAGTAGCAATACTAGTAGTAGTAGTAGTTGTTGTGGTAGTAGCAGTAGTAGCAGTAGCTGGATGTGCTAGATGGTAGTTGATAGTAATAGTGATTAGCTAGAGTTCTGGTAGTTATAGTGCTGGGTATCTAGCAGTAGCAATATTAGTGTCATCATGAAAATGGTGGAATCTTTCCCAGTAGATGGGACAATAGCAGGAGAAGCAGGAATAGGATGAGGTATCCTGACAGTGATTTATATGCTGAGCCCGTGGATGGGGAAACTGCAGTGTCAGTTTTTAATCAAGCCTCTTGTTTATTACAGGAAACAATCCTAATTAGCCAGCCAGAAACACATACTGTAATTAACTGTCCAGACTATATGAGAGCCACTCTGAGATGCTTAATTGGATCGAAACACTTCAGATTCCGCCTCATTGTTCTGTTTGTGAATTATTCCCTCCATGTCATAGTGGGGGTACTACTCCTAGTAGGGTGAAGTTGCCCCTAGACGCTGATCTTTTTAACATTTTTCCTGCTGGTGGTTAAGGTTGGATTGGGGGAGGGGAAGCTCATCCTAGATCTGTACCTACAGTAAGGGTAACTTCCCCCCAGAGCATACTAGTGAACAAGAGGTTGTATTGAGGTTGTTTGGTGGCTGGATTCCATGGGTGGGTTCTGGGTTGGATCTATGGTGTTAAAGTTGGCAGGAGACTGCGGTGCCTCGATGGGTGGCCATTTAAATTCAATTTGATCTGGATTTGAGTGGAGCCAAGTATTCCAGAAACCCCATAAAACTCACAGCAAACTGCCCATTTAGATGTTTCTCTAAACATAGAGGACAGGTCTAATACAGAGGCCCTGATATTTATAGGGTGAGGAGTCCTCTTAAGTAGATCCACATACACGGGTTATTAAGTGCACTTCTCTAGAGGCAAGTGGGGGGTTACAGCACTCGTTGAGTTGAGTATGAGCACCCTAGTGCTTTTATGATCCGTTAGACTGTCTAGGGGAGGGGATGGGGGCAGTTACTGGTGGTCTTTGGGGTGTTGGAGGGGTGCAGAGTGAGAGTAGGCTGTCAGCTTCAGTGTCTCACTTCAATCTGCTCTCATTCAGACATCAGGATATTCATGACTTTTTAAAGTGTAATATGCCTCGTGGAGTGTTACACTATGTTTTAACACTCCTTACACGTGAGGAAATACTTAACAATGGATATCCCCACTGCAAGCTGTTCCTTTAGTTTTTGATGTGGAGGAGAGAGGAGGAGTTTGATTAAGATAAAATATCCCATATTATATTAGGTCAGGGCCTGTAGTCTCAAAGTAGGAGTTCTGATCTAGGATCAGGTTTGCCTATTAGAAAATGATGAATAGGATGACATGGACAGGGACACCTGATCCTAGATCACCAATCCTAATTTGATATGCTTTAGGAATATGGGCCCTGACACCGTCTTTACGTTTTTAAAGGGCACAATCAGCAGTTGAAACAATAACAAAGCATTCTCCAACAACCAGACGGTTTTGGTATAAAGCTGAGGGAGGGGCTGGAGAAATATAACCACTCTCAAATTCATAGACAGAGCTATGGACGCAAGGACTGACCATATATGATATAACAATTATAGTTTGAACCAATAATAAGAAGAGCCCAGCTGGGCTAATTAAAATACAGTAAATCAGCTTTGTAGAGGAACAACTACCAGTTTACCTTTCTCAGGCATAAACTTTATTAAGACATTTTGGTTTAGGGGAAAGTGCAAATGATGTCATGAAGTCTAAGTGCCGTCACTGCTCTGAGTAACTTTCTCACCATCCAGAATATTTACAGATGCACTTATTGACTGTTTATCAAGGTAACTATGTGAGTGTTTATCAAGGTAACTTTCCCACCGTTCTAAAAATACATACTAGGCTATGTAAGCAGAGGACAGCACTGGGCAGACAGACAGACAGACAGACAGAGACAGACAGGATTTGCAGGATTCTATGCTATTAGAATGGAAACCACAGGCAGTCTCTCAGCGACCTCAGATAACCCTGCCGGTCTCCCCTCCCATCAACAGCACAGCATCCATCATTCAAACTAGTGGTGAGAGTCTCATACAGAGAGCTGGAGTGGTGGTGGTTAGGGTCCAACAGGCTTTTCATCAGACAGCTGCCATTTCTAACGGCGCACATGGAATGAGACAGAGCTATGGACTGACCATATACAGTTGAAGTCGGAAGTTTACATACACCTTAGCCAAATATATTTAAACTCAGTTTATCACAATTCCTGACATTTAATCATTGTAAAAATTCCCGGTTTTAGGTCAACTAGGATTATCAATTTATTTTAAGAATGTGAAATATCAGAATAATAGTAGAGAGAATGATTTATTTCAGCGTTTATTTCTTTCATCACATTCCCAGTGGGTCAGAAGTTTACATACAATCAATTAATATTTGTTAGGATTGCCTTTAAATTGTTTAACTTGGGTCAAACGTTTTGGGTAGCCTTCCACAAGCTTCCCACAATAAGTTGGTCAGGTTTGTAGGCCTCCTTGCTCGCACACGCTTTTTCAGTTCTGCCCACAAATTTTCTATAGGATTGAGGTCAGGGCTTTGTGATGGCCACTCCAATACCTTGACTTCGTTGTCCTTAAGCCATTTTGCCACAACTTTGGAAGTATGCTTGGGGTCATCGTCCATTTGGAAGACGCATTTGCGACCAAGCTTTAACTTCCTGACTGATGTCTTGAGATGTTGCTTCAATATATCCACCAGTTTTCCACCTCATGATGCCATCTGTTTTGTGAAGTGCACCAGTCTCTCCTGCTGCCACCCCTGTGCTTCACGTTTGGGATGGTGTTCTTCGGCTTGCAAGCCTCCCCCTTTTTCCTCCAAACATAACGATGGTCAATATGGCCAAACAGTTCTATTTTTGTTTCATCAGACCAGAGGACATTTCTCCATGTGCAGTTGCAAACCATAGTCTGGCTTTTTTATGGTGGTTTTGGAGCAGTGGCTTCTTCCTTGCTGAGCGACCTTTCAGGTTATGTAGATATAGGACTTGTTTTACTGTGGATATAAATACTTTTGTACCTGTTTCCTCCAGCATCTTCACAAGGTCCTTTGCTGATGTTCTGGGATTGATTTGCACTTTTCGCTCCAAAGTACGTGTCAGCGTTCTAGGTGAATGGATAAGGCGGAGTCATCGTAGGACACAGGTATGAGTAAAAATCTTAGCTTTACTCAATATCAACAATGTTCCAACAAGGATAAACATAAATATCCAGAGCACATAAATGAAACCACTTGACAACGACAATCACGCACAACACAGAAGGGGAAGCCAGAGGGTTAAATAAGGAACACTGATGGAATGAAAACTAGGTGTGTACAATGAAGAGAAAACGAAAATGAAACATGGATCGGTGGTGACTAGAAAGCCGGTGACGTCGACTGCCGAACGCCGCCCAAACAAGGAGAGGGACCAACTTCGGCGGAAATCGTGACAGTACGTTCATCTCTAGGAGACAGAACGCGTCTCCTTCCTGAGCGGTATGACGGCTGCGTGGTCCCATGGTGTCCATACTTGCATACTATTGTTTGTACACATGAACGTGGAACCTTCAAGCATTTGGAAATTGCTCCCAAGGATGAACCAGACTTGTGGAGGTCTACAATTTTGTTTCTGAGGTCTTGGCTGATTTCTTTTGATTTTCCCATGATGTCAAGCAAAGAGGCACTGAATTTGAAGGTAGGACTTGAATACCTGAAAATAAAAGAGAGCCGCACACTCTAGGAGCTCAGATGCAAAAATGTAATTACCAACGTTTCGACAGCCAAGCTGTCTTCATCAGGCCTTGAATACCACAGGTACACCTCCAATTGACTCAAAAGATGTCAATTAGCCTATCAGAAGCTTCTAAAGCCATGACATAATTTTCTGGAATTTTCCAAGCTGTTTAAAGGCACAGTCAACTTAGTGTATGTAAACGTCTGACCCACTGGAATTGTGATACAGTGAATAATAAGTGAAATAATCTGTCTGTAAACAATTGTTGGGAAAATTATTTGTGTCATGCTCAAAGTAGAAGTCCTAACCTACTTAGGACCAAAACTATAGTTTGTTAACAAGAACTTTGCAGAGTGGTTGAAAAATGAGTTTTAATGACTCCAACCCAAGTGTATGTAAACGTCCGACTCCAACTGTATGATATCAACATTATAGTTTGAACCATGTTTTGAGGCTTTAGTGTTTGTTAATATTTACATTAATTACAAACATTGGCATAAAGCAAGCTTACAGTTAATCTAGGCTCTTTAAAAAAACTAAAATGAAGCATTTGAAAAAATCAATGCGTACACCATTAATTTATTAGACCAAAAATGAATATGGCAACTGCAGATTGGACAATCGAATGAATCCAGGGTTTTATAGGGTGCGAAGTTCTGCTCCCTAGTCCTTCATCCCAGTGCTGTATTCCACTGTGTATCCTATCCTATCTGGTTTTGCCTTTAGAGAACACATCCCAGGGGCATTACTTTATTAGCTATTGATTTCCTGTCCCCTCTTCTTTGTGTGGCTGAGGACTCCTCAGGACTGTTTATAGACATCATCAGTCACCGAGCGGACAAGCGGGAGGGTCCCGGACCCCTTGTAGCTGAGGTGGCACGGAGGTCATGGCATTCCGGTCCCGTTTGCTTGGATGCAGCTGGCTAACGTAGCTGATCAATCAGGCTCTGTGGTGAAGATAATGGCAGCGGATTTGATCTGCTGAAATATAGATGATGGACCCTCACTCTCACTGATTGTCTTCACCAGATCATACCTCCTACCTAAAATGTAACACTGGGAAAGTCACAAAACAGCCACTCTACACTGCTTTTGTTAGGCCTGTAGCAAGGAAATGAGCTACTCATTACTTTAACATGACAGTCCCAAATGAGAAGTAAAATAAGTCTATTTTTGGACCACTTCAACACTCTACGTCTACAAGCATCTTGAGAGGTAGAAACATTTTGTTCATGTCCAATTGTCATTTGAAAAGTGAAACAATATTCAAAGACTGTGTCATAGTTTGATGCACTGTACTATTTAATGGCCACGTACACCGTATAGCAGTATGGCGCCCCTGGAGCAAATTAGGGTTAAGTGCCTTTCTCAAGGGCACATCGACAGATTTCCACCTTGTCGGCACGGGCCCAACGCTCTAACTGCTAGGCTACCTGCCGCCCTGGCAGGTGCCCTGTGCAGAGTCCTTGGCCCTGGCTGTGCTGTGGCCTTGCTGCTAATCAGGAAACAAGTTTTACGGGACATGAAAGGAGCCCCCTCTGACAAAGAGGAGACATCCACTTCCTGGCGCCTTCCTCCAGCAGTGCTCCCTTTGAAGCAAAAAGCCATCCGGAAATACATATTTTCCTCCGGATCGGTTGTTGGAGATGGCAGCTTTAAAGCCCCTGTAATGGGTTGTAGTATTTTCAGTCTACTGCATGGGAAAGATGTACACAGTACACCCTCATTCATTACCACATGTCAGGAAGGATGGAAATATAGATTAGGCTAGAATAATATAGGTTAGACTGTTACGCACGCCTCTATGAAGAGGGAACGTAACACCCTGCTACAACTCATTCTCGGTGAAGACTGTAGGTGCGAGTAAGGATGACAACAGGCAGAGAATTGTACTGTTTACAAGGAATTCATTCTGTCACACGGTAATTTTGGGGAAAAGGGGCAGGACGGAACCAAAGCAAAGAAAGTAAATATCAAAACCCCCTCTCCTGCCTACCCACTACTTACCTTAACACCACCTGGTGCGCTAACCAAAATACAGGGGATGGTCCGCCCAGGTCTTTCCTAGTGTGCCTAGACAGTGAATATACTACGGGTATATGTATGCCCGCGGGCCTCTTGCCTAAGCACTCCCTAGGTGCCTTCCCCTTCCCCCCCTAGGAACAAATTAAACAGAATACAAACGTCACAACAAAACCTGAGAAAAAAAAAAAAACTCAGGACATTAAAGAAGCTCTGACAAAGCAACAAACACAGAACATACCAAAGCTGCTCCCAACAACAGCTAACATAGTACATACCAACTCTGTTAGCAACAACGAACATGATATAACCCTCAGCCATCAACCTCCTCTCTCAGCAATCATCTTCCAGCAATCATCTCTCAGCAATCATCTTCCAGCAATCATCTCTCAGCAATCATCTTTCAGCAATCATCTCTCAGCAATCATCTTCCAGCAATCATCTTCCAGCAATCATCTCTCAGCAATCATCTCTCAGCAATCATCTCTCAGCAATCATCTCTCAGCAATCATCTTCCAGCAATCATCTTCCAGCAATCATCTTCCAGCAATCATCTCTCAGCAATCATCTCTCAGCAATCATCTTTCAGCAATCATCTTCCAGCAATCATCTTTCAGCAATCATCTTTCAGCAATCATCTTCCAGCAATGAACTCCCACTGAGAACAACCAACACAGTATATAACCTTCAGCCATCAACCTCCTCTCTCAGCAATCATCTTTCAGCAATCATCTTTCAGCAATCATCTTTCAGCAATCATCGTTGCAATGAATCTCTCTCCTGAACAGAACACTGGCTTTAATATAGCTTCAGAAGGAGTCTAATCGGATACAGATGTTACTTGACGAGGGGGCGGGGTAAGCTCCAATTAGCCATGGAGTCGACCAATCAGCTGCTTGGGGGATTTCAGGAAGCCATCCTGAAACACACACATAACAAACCACAACACAGAAACTGGGGACGTAACATAGACTAATATAGGTTAGACTAATATAGGTTAGACTAATATAGGTTAGACTAATATAGGTTAGACTACTGTAGGTTAGACTACTGTAGGTTAGACTAATATAGGTTAGACTAATATAGGTTAGACTACTATAGGTTAGACTACTGTAGGTTAGACTACTGTAGGTTAGACTACTGTAGGTTAGACTAATATAGGTTAGACTAATATAGGTTAGACTAATATAGGTTAGACTAATGGTTTAAATATATAGACAATACAGTACATATCATTTGAATGACTGTTATTTCATTCCTGCAAGACTAGCTGAAATGTCAGCCTACAGCTAAAACACTGTCAAATGTGCAGTCCCCTGTCTTTCTCCCCACACATCAACTACACTATGCTGTCTTTTGATTAGCATCCAAGAGCAGTTTATCATTTAACATTCCATCCTTTGAGAAGACAAACAACCATGTGTCGGAGTTGGCCGCCAACACACAAATTCATTTCACATTTCACACAAACCAGGAAACCAGAGAGAGAGGCTGGACTAATCTAATAATCTAAAAATAAACCCATCATAGTGCTCTTGGCCCTCAGAAAGTGTCTGCATCCCAAAGGGCACCCTATTCCCTATAATAATTCAAATATAATATTTTGACCAGGGCCAATAGGGCTCTGGTTAAAAGAAGTGAACTATATGTGAAATAGGGTGCCATTTGTGATGCATTAATAATTGTGTCAGTGTGCCTTTATGGATTTCTCTACTGAGTGTTTATACCAGTGTGGGTCAGACTGTGGGAAAGTGTTATGGCATGACTGGAGAGGGTATTGTTCTGCCCGCGTCTTGTTGACGTGAGATGTTTAGACACACCCACGCCTGGCAACTTCCTGACTTGTGGGTTATTAGATATATAAACACCACCAGAGTTACAGTATGATGTATGATGTAAGGGGATGATGATAAGGAAAGGAAGACTGTGAGAGAGTACAGAAACATACAACATGGAGAAGAAGGGGCAGGCGGAGAGAGAGAGAGAGAGAGAGAGAGAGAGAGGATTGCAACCTAGATAATACATTCAGGGAACCTAATATACTAGCTGGAGAGTGACTATGCTAATGTTGCTATGCTAATGGTGAAGATATGTGGGCTTTGTGTAAAGGGCTCTCAGTATTCTGCTGAGTGGCCAGCCAAAATAGATGTCTGAGAAGTAGGTGGTACTCTGTGGCAGTCCCATCAATCAAAGGCCTCCATCTGCCCTCTTCTCTCTGCTGTGTGTGTTTGTGTGTGTGTGTATGTTTTGCACGTGAGTGTGCGTGCGTGAGTTGATACCCCCCCCTCACCCCCACACATATGACGACTGTGTTGGACACATGCACAGACCAAACCACAGACCAGACAGCCAGTGAAGCAGTCTGGATCAGGGCCTTGCCAGACAAGTCTATTGCAGTAGGCTAGGCAACAATGGCCTCCCTCCCAACAGCCTCAGTCCAGTCTTTCTGTCAACCCGGGTGAAGAGACAACAGGGTTCCTCTTTAGCAAGCTGGGTCATTCACTTGGCTTAGCCTGTGCCTCTGTACTTGCCATTAAGACTTAGTGCTCGTGTTTGGAATACATATTCTGCTGCTTCAACTTTAAAATGCCACTGTGCCAGTGTTTTATGTGTGTGCCTATGCACAAGTCACAACTAGGAATAAGGAATGTCACACACACACACACACATACATACATACATATTTACCCCCTCCCCCCCAACACACACACAAAATTCTGCCCACCACGCACACTATCACCACCCTACCCCAGTCGAGTCCAGAGAGCTTTAATCAGATTATAGGTTGACCTCTGCCCCCTGGGCAACGTCCCTAAAACACTGAGGGTCTATAATCACTCTCTAATCCTGTTAGGATTGGTTTAACTCAGAGAGAGGTGATATGGCCCCTGCGACTTGAGTTTGGGCCAGTCCACCAAGGCAGAACCAAAGGAGAAATCCATCAGTTAACTCAAGTAACTTCAAAGATCTATTGAATTAAAAGGGCTTTTGTTATTGAGGCCGAAGCATGCGTGTAGAGCTGAATGACATTTTAACTGTAGTGGATGGACAGAACTCTTTATTCAATGGATTGAAGAGGTGCATCTCTGCCATGTGTTTTATTGGAGACTGGATAGATGGTTGTTGTGGGGGTGTAGAATAGATATATGGTTGTTGTGGGGGTGTAGAATAGATAGATGGTTGTTGCGGGGGTGTACAATAGATAAATGGTTGCTGTGGGGGTGTAAAAGAGGTAGATGGTTGTTGTGGGGGTGTAAAAGAGGTAGATGGTTGTTGTGGGGGTGTAGAATAGATAGATGGTTGTTGTGGGTTGTACAATAGATAGATGGTTCAGACAGGCTTTATCATCCGTTCAGTAGGGAGGCTGCTCATTTTAATGTGTAAAGCCATAGCTGTTTACTGCCCAATCCCTATATACACCGAGTATACAAAACATGATGAACACCAGCTTTTTCAATGACATAGACTGACCAGGTGAATCCAGGTGAAAGCTATGATCTCTTATTGATGTCACTTGTTAAACCCACTTCAATCAGTGTAGATGATGTGGAGGAGACAGGTTAAAGAAGGATTTTTAAGCCTGGAGACAATTGATTCATGGATTGTGAAGGTGTGCCATTCAGAGGGTGAAATATTTAAGTGTCTTTGAACGGGGTATGGTAGTAGGTGCCAGGCGCACCGGTTTGTGTCAAAAACTGCAACACGGCTGGGTTTTTTGTGTGTATCAAGAATGGTCCACCACCCAAAAGACATCCAGCCAACTTGACACAACTGTGGGAAGCATTGGAGTCAACATGGACCAGCATCCCTGTGGAACGCTTTCAGCACCTTGTAGAGTCCATGCCCCCCTGAATTGAGTCTGTTCTGAGGGCAAAATGGGGAGGGGTGCAACTCAATATTAGGAAGGTGTTCTAATGTTTTGTCCACTCAGTGTACTCTCCCACTCAAGCAGAAAGCCTGGGAAACAAATCACATAGGGATGATAATGGTGTGGAGGTAGATTTTTATCAGCTGTTACATATGGAAGCTTCACTCATTAATGTGGGAAACTCTTTATTACTTTACCAATACACACACACACACACACACACACACACACACACACACACACACACACACACACACACACACACACACACACACACACACACACACACACACACACACGCACAAACACACACACACACACACACACACACACACACACACACACACACACACACACACACACACACACACACACACACACATACACACACACACACACACACCCACACACACACACACACACACACACACACACACACACACACACATGCACAGGCTCTGTGATTAGCATAGTGTGAATAGGCTGTCTGTCCATCTCAGCTCTATCTATGTGGTTAATTAGCTGGCCTTGTTCGCCATAAGGGGAGGGAAATCTAATAGAGTTGGCCAGATGGCGGTATTATAAAGCTTGATGTTGGGAATTGGTGGCCAGGCTGGAAATAATTTGACAGACAGCCAGACAGACAGCCAGACAGCCAGCCAGCCAGCCAGACAGACAGACAGACAGACAGACAGACAGACAGACAGACAGACAGACAGACAGACAGCATAAGAAGGATCCTATAGTTGTTCAGAAAATCAGCAATCTGTTCGCTAGTTCACCACTCAACCTGTGTTGATTTACACTTTGCTGGTCCAATCAGAGTGCCGCGTGTGAGTTTCACTAGCTAATCTGTTGCAGGTTTTTTTTGCAAGCGAGATGCTGTGGCTACTGCCTCTGTGGCTACTGCCTCTGTGGCTACTGCCTCTGCCTCTAATCCACGTAGACTCTGTGGCTACTGCCTCTGTGGCTACTGCCTCTGTGGCTACTGCCTCTGCCTCTAATCCACGTAGACTCTGTGGCTACTGCCTCTGTGGCTACTGCCTCTGCCTCTAATCCACGTAGACTCTGTGGCTACTGCCTCTGTGGCTACTGCCTCTGTGGCTACTGCCTCTGCCTCTAATCCACGTAGACTCTGTGGCTACTGCCTCTGTGGCTACTGCCTCTGTGGCTACTGCCTCTGCCTCTAATCCACGTAGACTCTGTGGCTACTGCCTCTGTGGCTACTGCCTCTGCCTCTAATCCACGTAGACTCTGTGGCTACTGCCTCTGCCTATAATCCACGTAGACTCTGTGGCTACTGCCTCTGCCTCTAATCCACGTAGACTCTGTGGCTACTGCCTCTGTGGCTACTGCCTCTGTGGCTACTGCCTCTGCCTCTAATCCACATAGACTCTGTGGCTACTGCCTCTGTGGCTACTGCCTCTGCCTCTAATCCACGTAGACTCAAAATGAGTGACAAAACATTACAAAACTTGGCCAGATCATTTCAAGTCATCAGTCTCAAGTCAAAGTCGAGTCCCGAGTCTTGAAGCTCCAAGTCTAAGTCAAGCCTGAAGTTATTTTATTTTCTATCAAGTCGAGTCTCAAGTCATCAAATTTGTGCCTGGTGTCACACTCGAGTCCAAGTCATGTGACTCTATACCACAACTCTGTACACATTGGGATTCATCAGTGGTCTATGTGCAGGACAATACACTCTGTAGACATTCAGGCTGGCCGGAGGACCAAATATTTACAGAAGGCTGGAGTGGAGTGTTTAGCAACGAGATATTGATGAATGTCCCCTGTTTGTTTTATGGGGACATAAAGAGGAACGTACACTAAAGGCTAATCCATCCCCAGATCTAAACACAGCAGGTGTGTCGGGGTCACTGGGGTTGATGCATGTACTTGTGTGTTTGTGTGCATTTGTGAGCACACTATCATATGTGTGCATGTGAGGGTAACCATATATGTGTGTGTGTATGTGTGGGTGTGTTTACTAACTAGATAGCAGAGTGTCTCCCCTCTCTCCAGTCTGGTTGGGACAGCATGTTTACCTCGGTCTGGAGTCTTAACTTAATCACTACAGCCTTACACCTCGATCACACCGACAGCAGCATGACATTTTTGTACAGCAGAAGTACATTCATTTCCAATGGAACGCTGCGTTTTCCTTGCAGCATTGTGTTACAGAGGCAGTTGCAGTGCGTTCTGTGTTCTGTGTGGTGTATACTTCTGATTGATCAAATGTGTGCATCAAACTGCATGCGTAGACTTGACAGAAATAGTAGCAAAAGGTGAATGTTGACAGGTGTGGACCTGATCCTAGATCAGCACTCCTACTCTGAGATGCTTTGTGAGTGTGGGTCCTTGTCTAATACACACTGCTGGCTCAGTCCACATCACAGCAATCAACACTGACACTAAATCCAAGCCTCTTTCAGTCTCACCACAGCTTTCTCCTTCAGTTCAGCAATCAAAACTTCCTCTAATTCATTCATAAGACAAATAATAGCAGATTTGCTGATGAGTGATGATGTTCATTAGTATGTTATGAATGGCTGGCTAAACTGGTGTGGATGTTTCATTAGTGTACTATAAATCAAATGTTAATTACTGTACTATACATCAAATGGTTCATTAGTATACTATAGATCAAATGGTTCATTTCTCCCTCACCACTTTGTGTCTGTGCTGACCTCAGAGCTCAGTGCAGCCTGTCGTCGCGTGAGGCAGAGAGGGAGAATTCCTCAGTTTCCCAGGATTGTTTTGTCAATGGGAAAAACAAGCGTCAGTTTCTCAGGCTATGCACTGCTGAGAGACGGACGGGGCTGGGAGGGAGGAAGACGGAATACGGCCAATTCCTAAGTATTCCCTGCTCCACATCATCTTATCTCATCACTCAGTTTGTACAGGATTCATCTCGGATCATACTAGTGTATCTTTACTACCTGTTTTCCCACAGGTTAATTCATATTAATACTGTATTTGTTCTACCCTATATTTTTGTGCCAACGTTATTGTGTGTGTGTGTTTGGGTCTTGCATTAAGTAGTACACTAACAAGCTCCAGTGTAGCCACCCTTTAACCTCCCCTGAGTCTTGGCCCGTCTACGTCTCAATCCTCACCGGAGATAAATCATTAAAATATTTAAATCAGACCCCCTACTTCCCCCACTTCCGCTTTTCTCTCCCCACTTCTGCTGGCTGTAAGGGTCTGGACAGGAGCTATAGGGATCCGTCGCAAATGAGACCCTATTCCCTACATAGTGCACTACTTTTGAACAGAGACCCTGGTCATTTGGGATGCTGCCTAGATATTGAAGGGGGAGAGTGACAGTAGTGCTGACTGGCTGTGCTGATGGCTTCATTGTCCCTGTCTCTGAAGTGGGATAGAGTGGTCTCCCGGAGCGACTGACTTAGAGAGGGCTCTTTTGTATTCTACTGTCGTACGTGAGGGGGGGGGGGGCACTCTCTCAGGCTGACGGGCACTCTCTCCCCTCAATTTAAAATAATTAAAGGGGTGTTCTTTTGAAAAAATGTATCCTTTTTTTATTGTGTTAATTTTATGGAAGTGAGGATACAGGAGTGATGGGTTGTGGGTAAGTACAGAGGAGAGGAGGAGAGAAGGGGGTAGCCTAGATGGTGAATGGGTGTGATTAACAAAGGTACACAGAGTTCCAACTGTCTAAAACATGATGTGTGTGCAGCTGGAGGAGAGAGGGAGAGAAAGGGAGAAAATACAGACTAACCCACTGCCATGGGGATGAACTACCACATCAGAGCTCTCTCTCTCTCTCTCTCTCTCTCTCTCTCTCTCTCTCTCTCTCTACTGTTACGTCTCTCTGGATCTCTCACTCTAGACATTTCACTCTCTCTCCCATCACTCTCCTTTCTCCACATCTTATCATGTCACTTTCCCTCATTCTCTCTCATCTCGCTTTCTCCTGCTGTCTTTCCTGACCCCTCTCTCTCTCTCTATCTCTCTCTCTCTCTCTCTCTCTCTCTCTCTCTCTCTCTCTATTTCTCCCTCCCTCTCTCTCTCTCTCTCTCTCTCTCTCTCTCTTTCTCTCTCTCTCTCATTCTAATTCATCTAGTCCTTGTGCTGGCACCGAGTCCTAATCTCCTCACAAAGGAAGTCCTGAGCTGCGCCCGGTCCAATCTCTTTTACTCAAACACAATGTTTGACTGGCGCTTGAGAAAAACGGAGGCCCCCAAGTCAAAACAAACCGTGAGACAGAGAGAGTCGCCACTGGATCAAATTGAACCCAACATAATAAGTACACACATATATGGACATGGTGTCACACACACACACGGACATTGTCACACACACGGTCACACACACACACACACACACGGACATTTGTCACACACACACACACACACACACACACACACACACACACACACACACACACACACACACACACACACACACACACACACACACACACACACCTAGTGATATATCAGGTTCAGACTCTGTTGTTCTGTGATAAGGGAACAGAGTATCTGAAACATCAACACTAATTGCCATGTCTGTCATAGAAACTATGGTGAACAAGTGGTGGCCCTCTCCTCCATCACACTAATAGTCAGGACTCTACATATTAGACTACTGCAGTAAAGACCAGTGTCTTCTTAGGTTTATAGTGTCCCATTTTTACCATACGTCTTATCTAATCCCCCAAAACTGACTGTTAGTTTGTGTGTACTGACAGTATACATTATGCCACGTTTTTAATGCATTTAGCTTAGATGAAGCAACGTATACAAACACTTCTTTTACTCTCCAAATAAGACATGTATTTCACATCAGACACCACCACTATCTAAGGCTATCACTGATAAAGCTAAAGGCTCCATGTGTGTCCCCAGAAGGCCAAATGGTTGTGATCTGTGGTAGATAGACTGTGTTGATTGAGCTAGCTACAGTATGGTCTGTGGTATATAGACTGTGTTGATTGAGCTAGCTACAGTATGGTCTGTGGTAGATAGACTGTGTTGATTGAGCTAGCTACAGTATGGTCTGTGGTATATAGACTGTGTTGATTGAGCTAGCTACAGTATGGTCTGTGGTAGATAGACTGTGTTGATTGAGCTAGCTACAGTATGGTCTGTGGTATATAGACTGTGTTGATTGAGCTAGCTGCAGTATGGTCTGTGGTAGATAGACTGTGTTGATTGAGCTAGCTACAGTATGGTCTGTGGTAGATAGACTGTGTTGATTGAGCTAGCTGCAGTATGGTCTGTGGTAGATAGACTGTGTTGATTGAGCTAGCTACAGTATGGTCTGTGGTATATAGACTGTGTTGATTGAGCTAGCTACAGTATGGTCTGTGGTATATAGACTGTGTTGATTGGGCCTGCTACAGTATGGTCTGTGGTAGATAGACTGTGTTGATTGAGCTAGCTACAGTATGGTCTGTGGTATATAGACTGTGTTGATTGAGCTAGCTACAGTATGGTCTGTGGTAGATAGACTGTGTTGATTGAGCTAGCTACAGTATGGTCTGTGGTAGATAGACTGTGTTGATTGAGCTAGCTACAGTATGGTCTGTGGTAGATAGACTGTGTTGATTGAGCTAGCTACAGTATGGTCTGTGGTATATAGACTGTGTTGATTGAGCTAGCTACAGTATGGTCTGTGGTATATAGACTGTGTTGATTGAGCTAGCTACAGTATGGTCTGTGGTAGATAGACTGTGTTGATTGAGCTAGCTACAGTATGGTCTGTGGTAGATAGACTGTGTTGATTGAGCTAGCTGCAGTATATGGTTCATGTCCTGCAAGTCTTTGACTGACTCTTCCAGGAAGCTGTTGTGTTAGTGGTTAGAGGAGTCATTTATCATGCAGAGTTTGATGTCTCTGGGGTGAATCATCTCGATTGTCACAGTCTGTTAGTGTACATGTGTTCGCCTTAATTATGTGTTAATTGTGAGATAGTGGAGAGGCCTCAGGGGCCAATAATCACCTGACAAAGTGTGTGTGTGTGTTCACACCATGCTCCATCCATCACAGTTATTATCACATCAAGGTTCATCTGCGCCATTCTCTCACGGTCGCTACATCAATGACTACCACTTTATCTCTCTCTCTCTGACTGAAAACCCCTGTTCATCTAAATGGTATCCAAACTGACACTGACCCTCCTCTTTCTCTCTCTTTCTCTCTCTCTCTCCGACAGCCGTGCGATCAAGACCAACCAGGACCTTCTCCCCGAGACCCCGTGGACCAACGTCCTGTATGATGACTTCTGGGGCACCCTGCTCACCCACAGCGGCAGCCACAAGTCTTTCCGACCCCTCTGCACCCTCTCTTTCCGCCTCAACCTCGCCCTGGGCGGCCTGCGCCCCTGGGGCTACCACCTGGTCAACATGGGCCTCCACGGGGCTGTCACAGGCCTTTTCACTGCCCTCTGTCGCCCCCTCCTGGGGGGAGGTCCGTGGAGTCTTCTGGTGGGGCTCCTCTTCGCCTCCCACCCGGTGCATACGGAAGCCGTGGCGGGGGTGGTGGGGAGGGCCGACGTCGGTGCGGCACTGCTTTTCCTCTTGTCTCTTCTCTGTTACACAAGGCACTGTGGGCTCCGCTCTGCCTACACGGCCTCTTCTAGGGACTGCCAGACCAGGGGCTGTGGTAGACTCCGAGCCTGGACGTGGATGTGGCTGCTGGGGAGCCTGGTCTGCGCAGCGTCCAGCATGCTGTGGAAGGAGCAGGGAGTGACGGTGCTGGCCGTATCAGCGGCTTACGACCTCTTTGTGTTCCAGCGGCTCCGGTTCCGCCAGGCGGTGGTCGTGCTCCTGGGGAAGGTAAACAACATTGCCCTCTGTTTACAAAGTGCCACTCCTCTTTGTGTCTCTGCGTGTATCCAATTTCCTCTTCCCCCTACGGAGGGGAAACCTCAGCCGACCACAAATGGTTCCTGTGTGTGTATACAATTCAGATTGTTAATGGGGAAGTCGTGTGTGTGTGTGTTTGTTTTTCATTAAGAGTGTAATTTGAAAGCATTTATCCTACCACTACCATGCACACAGCTGAGGAATGCAAAATAAGGGAGTTTTTTCTTCCTCTAAATGGAAATCAAATATATACAGAGGAGGAAATGAGGGACAGAATCCAACAGTTTTGTCAGTTTCCACCGAGTCCTCCTCACTGAGGTAAACAGTTACACTGAAACATGCGTCTGGTTCAGAATCTTTCCCCGATGACGTCTGTCTGTGTAAGCTTGTGTGTGTGTGTGTGTGTTCCTGTGAGCTTTCTACGTGTGTGTGTGTGTGTGTGTGTGTGTGTGTGTGTGTGTGTATGTGTGTGTGTGTGTTCCTGTGAGCTTGTGTGTGTGTGTGTGTGTGTGTGTGTGTGTGTTCCTGTGAGCTTTCTACGTGTGTGTGTGTGTATGTGTGTGTGTGTGTGTGTTCCTGTGAGCTTGTGTGTGTGTGTGTGTTCCTGTGAGCTTGTGTGTGTGTGTGTGTGTGTGTGTCATGCAGTAGGGTTATTTT
>NW_022261985.1:826411-903911 GCF_002021735.2 Oncorhynchus kisutch
GAGAGACAGAGAGAGAGACAGGGGGAGAGAGACAGAGAGTGAGAGACAGAGACACAGAGAGTGAGAGAGAGAGAGAGACTGAGAGAGAGAGACACAGAGAGAGGACGAAAGAGAGACAGAGAGAGAGACATAGAGAGAGAGAGAGATGGTGTTCCAAAAAATACAAATACAAATACAAATTCCATCTAGACACTGTTGCCCTAGAGCACACAAAAAACTATACATACCTTGGCCTAAACATCAGCGCCACAGGTAACTTCCACAAAGCTGTGAACGATCTGAGAGACAAGGCAAGAAGGGCATTCTATGCCATCAAAAGGAACATAAATTTCAACATACCAATTAGGATTTGGCTAAAAATACTTGAATCAGTCATAGAGCCCATTGCCCTTTATGGTTGTGAGGTCTGGGGTCCGCTCACCAACCAAGACTTCACAAAATGGGACAAACACCAAATTGAGACTCTGCACGCAGAATTCTGCGAAAATATCCTCCGTGTACAACGTAGAACACCAAATAATGCATGCAGAGCAGAATTAGGCCGATACCCACTAATTATCAAAATCCAGAAAAGAGCCGTTAAATTCTATAACCACTTAAAAGGAAGCGATTCCCAAACCTTCCACAACAAAGCCATCACCTACAGAGAGATGAACCTGGAGAAGAGTCCCCTAAGCAAGCTGGTCCTGGGGCTCTGTTCACAAACACAAACACACCCTACAGAGCCCCAGGACAGCAGCACAATTAGACCAAACCAAATCATGAGAAAACAAAAAGATAATTACTTGACAGATTGGAAAGAATTAACAAAAAAACAGAGTAAACTAGAATGGTATTTGGCCCTAAACAGAGAGTACACAGCGGCAGAATACTTGACCACTGTGACTGACCCAAAATTAAGGAAAGCTTTGACTATGTACAGACTCAGTGAGCATAGCCTTGCTATTGAGAAAGGCCGCCGTAGGCAGACATGGCTCTCAAGAGAAGACGGGCTATGTGCTCACTGCCCACAAAATGAGGTGGAAACTGAGCTGCACTTCCTAACCTCCTGCCCAATGTATGACCATATTAGAGAGACATATTTCCCTCAGATCACACAGATCCACAAAGAATTTGAAAACAAATCCAATAATACTGTAACTAGGGTCCCTATAGTACTGTAACTAGGGTCTCTATAGTACTATAACTAGGGTCTATAATACTGTAACTAGGGTCTCTATAGTACTGTAACTAGGGTCTCTATAGTACTGTAACTAGGGTCTCTATAATACTGTAACTAGGGTCTCTATAATACTGTAACTAGGGTCTCAATAGTACTGTAATTAGGGTCTCTATAATACTGTAAGTAGGGTCTCTATAGTACTGTAACTAGGGTCTCTATAGTACTGTAACTAGGGCATCTATAATACTGTAACTAGGGTCCCTATAATGCTGTAACTAGGGTCTCTATAATACTGTAACTAGGGTCTCTATAATACTGTAATTAGGATCTCTATAATACTGTAACTAGGGTCTCTATAATACTGTAACTTGGGTCTCTATAGTACTGTAACTAGGGTCCCTATAATACTGTAACTAGGGTCCCTATAATACTGTAACTAGGGTCCCTATAATACTCTAACTAGGGTCTCTATAATACTGTAACTAGGGTCTCTATACTACTGTAACTAGGGTCTCTATAATACTGTAACTAGGGTCTCTATAATACTGTAACTAGGGTCTCTATAATACTGTAACTAGGTTCCCTATAACACTGTAATTAAGGTCTCTATAGTACTGTAACTAGGATCTCTATAATACTGTAACTAGGATCTCTATAATACTGTAACTAGGGTCTCTATAGTACTGTAACTAGGGTCCCTATAATACTGTAACTAGGGTCCCTATAATACTCTAACTAGGGTCTCTATAATACTGTAACTAGGGTCTCTATACTACTGTAACTAGGGTCTCTATAATACTGTAACTAGGGTCTCTATAATACTGTAACTAGGGTCTCTATAATACTGTAACTAGGTTCCCTATAATACTGTAATTAGGGTCCCGAGTTTTTATCATTTCCTCGTTAGGTCATGTGGTCAGGAGAAACTCTGGGCCCTACTTAAGAGGATGCACGGGGTGAAGGACGCTGCATGTGATTGGATGTTCCTTTTCTTGGCATGTAATTAAAGTGTGACAGAAACAGTAGATTCCCTCGTTTGTCTCAATGAGGCCCGGGGCTGCAGATTAGCACCACGGCGGTTGACGACCGCTTGATGAATGCCGTGGCAATTATCCTCCACAGAGGCGTTCAGCTGTGAAATGATGCCTGCGGTGGTAATTCCCTCTCACTCACTCGCTTTCTCTCTTTCTCGCTCTTTTTTGATCTGTGTATGTGTTTGTTTGTGCCAGAGCTGAGGACTCTCACACGTTCTGTATTTAGTGACATGTCTACAGAAGTGGGGACGGCTACTCGTTTCTACAACTACAACAATGTGCATGAAAGAGCAGTGTGTCATCAGTTAATGTAATGTAACAATCTATCTGCTGACTAGTAGGTCTAACAATATGTAATATCTTAAGTAAAGTGATGGATAATGTTTGGCTTCCCTTTAGTTGCCTGACAACACTGGTTCAGTCTCTCTATTGCTCTATAGACAGCAATCCCAGAGAGAAGCAGGGTGGTCCAGTGTTCCCTCCATCCCAGTGGGGGATGTGAACCTATGACCTGTCCCATTATATGTCCCTGTGCTACTGCCACTTCAGCCTTTATAGTGAGTGGTATTCAGTAATAACGTCCCGTCATCAAAGTCAACCACTGAAGGCCGGACCCTAGTCCTGTCTGATTAACTGGGGGAATGTACCTAGTCAGGACCAAAGGCCCAACGTGTTAAGAGAAGTGTAAATGGCCTGGATGTCCCTGGTTGATGACATCAGAGTTCCATCAAAAGCATTGGCCCATGGACTGCATCAACGCAGAGGCGATACTCCGGGTGAAGTTTCCCCTCGGTACAAATCTAGGATCAGCTTTCTCCCCCAATCCTTACCTTAAAGTGATGCTACAAAAGTTTTGTATCATTTCTGCCAGTAACTTTGAAAGTAAGTCCCCTAAAAATTGTACACAATTGTGTAGAACGTCATCCATCCCATATGATATGTTACGAATTACAATTCGTACAATATGTTATGAATTTGTAAGTGCTTAAGATCCCGTTCAAATCAAATCAAACTTTATTTGTCACATGCGCCGAATACAACAAGTGTAGACCTTACCGTGAAATGCTTACTTACAAGCCCTTAACCAACAGTGCAGTTCAAGAAGAGTTGAGAAAATATTTACCAAATAAAGTAAAGTAAAAAATAATAAAAAGTAACACAATAACATAACAATAACGAGGCTATATACAGGGGGTACCGGTACCGAGTCAGTGTGCGGGGGTACAGGTTAGAGGTCATTTGTACATGTAGGTAGGGGTGAAGTGACTATGCATTGATAATAAACAGTGAGTAGCAGCAGTGTACAAAACAAATGGAGGGTTGGGAGGGTCGATGTAATAGTCCGGTGGCCATTTGATTAATTGTTCAGCAGTCTTATGGCTTGGGGGTAGAAGCTGTTAAGGAGCCTTTTGGTCCTAGACTTGGTGCTCCGGTACCGCTTGCCGTGTGGTAGCAGAGAAAACAGTCTATGTCTTGGGTGACTGTAGTCTCTGACAATTGTATGGGCTTTCCTCTGATACAGCCTATTAAATAGGTCCTGGATGGCAGGAAGCTTGGCCCCAGTGATGCACTGGGCAGTACGCACTACCCTCTGTAGCACCTTACGGTCAGATGCTGAGCAGTTGCCATACCAGGCGATGATGCAGCCGGTCAGGATGCTCTCGATGGTGCAGCTGTAGAACATTTTGAGGATCTGGGGACCCATGCCAAATCTTTTCAGTTTTGTCGTGCCCTCTTTACGACTGTCTTTACGCAGTCGTGGGTGAACAGGTAGTACAGGAGGGGCCCCAGTGTTGAGGATGAGGGTGGCAGACGGGATGTTGCCTACCCTTACCATCTGGGGGCGGCCCGTCAGGAAGTCCAGGATCCAGTTGCAGAGGGAGGTGTTTAGTCCCAGGGTCCATAGCTTAGTGATGAGCTTCGTGGGTACTATGGTGTTGAACGCTGAGCTGTAGTCAATGAACAGCATTCTCACATAGGTATTCCTTTTGTCCAGGTGGGAAAGGGCAGTGTGGAGTGCGATTGAGATTGAGATTGAGTCCAGACTTGTGGAGGTCTTGGCTAATTTCTTTTGATTTTCCCATGATGTCAAGCAAAGAGGTGGTGCCTCAGAAAAAAAATTGTAAACCTCCACAAGTCTGGTTCATCCTTGGGAGTAATTTCCAAATGCCTGAAGGTACCACATTCATCTGTATAAACAAAAGTATGCAAGTATAAACACCATGGGACCACGCAGCCGTCATACCGCTCAGGAAGGAGACGCGTTCTGTCTCCTAGAGATGAACGTACTTTGGTGCGAAAAGTGCAAATCAATCCCAGAACAACCGCAAAGGACCTTGTGAAGATGCTGGAGGAAACTGGTACAAAAGTATCTATATCCACAGTAAAATTAGTCCTAAAAAAGCCAGACTACTGTTTGCAACTGCACATGGGGACAACGATCTGACTTTTTGTGGAAATGTCCTCTGGTCTGATGAAACAAAAATAGAACTGTTTGGCCATAATGACCATCGTTATGTTTGGAGGAAAAGTGGGAGGCTTGCAAGCCGAAGAACACCATCCCAACCGTGAAGCACGGGGGTGGCAGCATCATGTTTCGGGGGTGCTTTGCTGCAGGAGGGACTGGTGCACTTCACAAAATAGATGGCATCATGAGGTGGAAAATTAGGTGGATATATTGAAGCAACATCTCAAGACATCAGTCAAGAAGTTAAAGCTTGGTCGCAAATGGGTTTTCCAAATGGACAATGACCCCAAGCATACTTCCAAAGTTGTGGCAAAATGGCTTAAGGACAACAGAGTCAAGGTATTGGAGTGGCCATCACAACGCCCTGACCTCAATTCTATAGAAAATTTGTGGGCAGAACTGAAAAAGCGTGTGCGAGTAAGGAGGTCTACAAACCTGACTCAGTTCCACCAGCTCTGTCAGGGGGAATGGGCCAAAATTCACCCAACTTACTGTGGGAAGCTTGTGGAAGGCTATCTGAAACGTTTGACGCAAGTTAAACAATTTAAAGGCAATGCTACCAAACACTAATTGAGTGTATGTAACGTCTGACCCACTGGGAATGTGATGAAAGAAATAAAGGCTGAAATAAATCATTCTCTCTACTATTATTCTGTCATTTCACATTCTTAAAATAAAGTGGTGATCCTAACTGACCTAAGACAAGGTCTTTCTACAAGGATTTAGGAATTGTGAAAAACGGAGTTTAAATGTAGTTGGCTAAGGTGTATGTAAACTTCCGACTTCAACTGTATGTACGGTCACTGTGGGGACAACGTCGTCGATGCACTTATTGATGAAGCCGATGACTGAGGTGGTGTACTCCTCAATGCCATTGGATGAATCTGTGAACATATTCCAGTCCGTGCTAGCAAAACAATCCTGTAGCGTACTGTCCACGTCATCTGACCACTTTCGTATTGAGCGAGTCACTGGTACTTCCTGCTTTCGTTTTTGCTCGTAAGCCTGGAGTAAAGGTGGTCTAGAGTTTTTTTTCCTCCTCTGGTTGCACATGTGACATGCTGGTAAAGATTTGATTTAAGTTTCTGAAAACTGATTTAAGTTTCCCTGCATTAAAGTCCCCGGGCCACTAGGAGCGCCACTTCTGGGTGAGCATTTTCTAGTTTGCTTATAGAGTTGGCCTTATAGAGTTGGTTGAGTGCGGTCTTAGTGCCAGCATCGGTCTGTGGTGGTAAATAGACGGCTACGAATAATATAGATGAGAACTCTCTTGGTAGATAGTGTGGTCTACAGCTTATCATATGGTACTCTACCTCAGGCAAGTAATACCTCGAGACTTCTTTAATATTAGACATTGCGCACCAGCTGTTATTGACAAAAAGACACACACTCCCACCACTCATCTTACCAGACGTATATTCTCTGTTCTGCTGGTGCATTTAAAATCCCTCCAGCTCTATTTTATCCGTGTCATCGCTCAGCCACGTCTCAGTGAAACATAAGATATTACAGTTCTTAATGTCCTGTTGGTAGGATAATCTTAATCATAGGTCATCAATTTTATTTTCCAATGATTGCATGTTAGCAAGTAGAATTGATGGCAGTGGGAGTTTACTTGCTCGCCAACAGATTCTCAAAAGGCAGCCCGATCTGCGTCCTTTTTCCCTCCCTATTTTATTCACGCAAATGACAGGGATCTGGGCCTGTTCCCGGGAGAGTAATCCCAGTTCTGATGTCCAGAAGTTATTTTCGGGAATAAGAGACGGAAGCAGCAACATTATGTACAAAATAAGTTTTAAAAAATAAGTTACAAACAACGCTTTAAAAAAAAAAAAATTGCTAAATTAGTTGCAGGCATGTAAAACGTCAGCCATCCTCTTCAGCGCCATCTTAACAGTCTCTGAGTAGTGGGGAAACGAGGGACAACTTCATCCTACACCCAGATATAGTGGCAGCGCTGCAATGTCAAGCATTGTAAGCATCTGGCTAGGGATAGGAGTGCAAAAGTGGCCTGGCTATCATACCCAATGTTACTGTTTTAACTCTAACTAAAAGAGTATGGTCCAAGAAGGTCCAACCAAGGCCCATATACCAGGAGGATTTATGAGGAGGATGAGGAGTGTAAACGGGACATGACTTTATAGAGGAAGTCCATAGGCTCTTTCCCCCTGCTGCTTTCTGTCAGTCCACAGGCAGCTTTATGGGAGTCAACTAATGTCATCCTAATCCCGCTGTGTCTTCAAACACGTCTTGAACAGCGCCAACAGACACTAATAACAGTACGATGGGTATTAGAGGACCACACACAGCAGAGGACAATGTTTGAACATGGCTAATGATGAATGACAAACACAATGAGGAGATAAGAATGGGCTGGTCACCATGTCGTTTTAAAAGAGAGATAGGGAGAGAGGGACAAAGAGACAGGGAGAGGGGGGGACAGAGGGAGAGGGAGAGAGAGAGACAGGGAGAGAGAGGGACAGAGGGAGAGAGAGCGAGAGAGACAGAGAGAGAGGGGTACAGAGGGAGACAGAGAGAGAGAGACAGGGAGAGAGAAGGAGGGAGAGGGAGGGAGAGAGAGAGAGAGGGAGAAGGAGGGACAGTGCCCATGTGGATGGAAAGCAGAGAGGTCTTATGTAGTGAAGAGAGCAGTAATAATCCACAGTGTGTGAGATCTGTGGAGAGCGCAGGGTTTAGATGAAAGCCTTTGCCCGAGTGGGACTGCAGCTCTGACATGCTGCAGGGGATTATTCTGTCTCTTTTAACCAGCCACAGATCTTATGAGCTCCAATGAGAGAGCTGCTCTGACGCTGGAAATAAAGTAACTCTAACTCAAACAGATCAATGATCCTAGCATTGCCCTGGGTGACTTTGACTGTACCTCTAGAATACAATCACATCAAATCAATCCACATAAAATTAAGTCAAATGTTATTTGTAAAGTTATTTTGTAAAGTCATTTTTCACAGAATAGCCAGATGAGTTGTGAAATAGAATGATACACAGAGAAAGGTTGAAGTTCGTAATAGAAAAAAGTGCAGAAAAGTAAGCAGATGAGTTTATCTTCATAGTGCTTTAGAGGAATTTGGTGGAGTTTCAGACTCTCACTCAGAATTTAAGGAAAATTGAGCGACCATTTTGTCTCAATTTACCCTGATTGTGGAATCGCCATCAACGTCGACTGACCGCGGCTTTGGCCTTTTGAGTCCGAGATTGATCTTCAAGTTAATTAAGGCAAGATTGGGGAATTGGGAGAGGAAACCTACTGGAAGGTGAAATGGAGCCAGATTGAATTTTTCATACAGCATTTTCCCCAGACAAGAAGAGCAAGACGATCCCATCAATAACCTCATCTCCTCTGTGTAAAAATACATAGCCTCTTCCTTTGTGTGTCTGCTTTCTGGTTCAGAAATCAATAACAATTCTTCCCTCTGATTTTCTTACTCCCTTCAGCCCAAAAATCTTCAAATCTCCCCGGTCATATTTGATATGTTTCCACAGAAAGAGAAGACTGAAAACACAGATTTTCTGTAATTGGTTTATCTCACAGTCACATGTACCTCATCTCAAAGGAAATCTTCTCCTCCTCAGAGAGATGAAATTGTCTCACACTCTCAGTTCTGGAGTGAAGGCCCAGCAAATGAAGCATGTCTATTGTCCAGGACAAGTCAATCCTAATAAACTGCTTAGTCCTCATTTAAGGGTAATTGGAAATGCAGGTTTCAAAAACTCATACGCACTAGTATGGTCATAACCTTCGCTGAGCAGGACTATTTGAAAATAGTTTCTCTCTGAGCTCTCTGTTGAGAGTTAACTGGGGCTATGTTTATGTGCTTATGAATATATCTGATTTGATATACTGAGTGTACGTTACTTCCAGCTGAACTGTAGGCTACTGACACTTTTAAAGGGGATTTTCTCTGTTTACAGTGAGGAACACATTGACATTGTTTGAGAAATAATCCATCAGGTTTAAACTGTACAACATCATTCTTTGGCAATGAGACTAACCATTTTCATACTGCTGTGCCAACCGGAGCCATACTGTTCTGGCTCTGATCCTTTCTGTTCACATTGACCTTTGCAGCGTGACAACCGTAACTAAGGTAGATCCGTGACCAGGCCAGTGCAGTAGAGCTCAGCTCGGCATGGCTCGGCTTGGCGTGACTCGGTGCAGTTTAGGAGTGTGAAAAGAGGATGAGAACTAGAGACCTAGGCTGTGCAGCTCCCTGGCTGCCTATGTCATGCTGGGGATAACACTCTTACTCAGTCTACTCATCTCTGTGGTGCTCTGAGATGATTTTATATTTACTTTGTAACCTAATTTAAAGTAGGGAGTAAATTAGGTCTGTAATTGCGAAACAGCCTGAAATGTTCAAAGGCCTGGTGAGATTGTGATGAAAACACTTACACACACAGACACACACACACAGCTCTCATGCCACCCCCACAGGTTCAGCCAGAGTTCACTGGAGGCTGGTGTGTGGATGGAAGCCACACTCTCTGTCTGTACTGTACAGTAGGGAGAAGAGAAAACTCTCTGGTCTCTGTGTGGACAGTAGGAAGCCTATATTATATTTTTAAAAGCATCCATACAGATTCATCCAAATGAATGACATTTCTTCTTTAGGCCATCAGACCAACGGATTATGATAAACTGGATTATGAGATCACAATACATCATAAGGGCCATACATGCTTATGACAAGTCTTATAATGCATTCAGACTGCATCATAATGCGTTATACCTGCAGGCTTGAAGTAAAGTGTTTCCCCAACTTTCTCCTGAGAGAGAGAGCAATATGTTCTGTTCAACTGGTATATGTGTCAATACATTCCTTTCACCGCTGCAGCCTCTCTCTTCCGGACTGCGGTGACCCCTAAGTCTAGACAGATGTGATTTAATTAGCCAGAATTGGGGGGGGGGGGGGGGGGGGGGGGGGGTCAAGGATGTGACCGGACAACCTTCTGTAACCATAGCAACGTAACTCTAGACTTTAAAGTGTTGCTGACCTGTCCGTATTCACAAGGTATGAGTCAGAGTGCTGATCTAAGATCAGGCTCCTCCGTGTCCATATAATCATATTCATTATGATATAAAAGACTAAACTGATCAGCACTCCTACTCTGAATATGGGCCCAGGAGTGTGACCCTGTAAAACAAAGTGAAATAATATTTGCGCTATTCTCTACTAATCATACAGTTCTCTACTTATCATACAGTTCTCTACTTATCATACAGTTCTCTACTTATCATACAGTTCTCTACTTATCATACAGTTCTCTACTTATCATACAGTTCTCTACTTATCATACAGTTCTCTACTTATCATACAGTTCTCTACTTATCATACGGTTCTCTACTTATCATACGGTTCTCTACTTATCATACAGTTCTCTACTTATCATACAGTTCTCTACTTATCATACAGTTGTCCCCTGGCTGCTTTCTATTTCAGCCTTTTTTGATTTGAGTAGTGCTCTAATCTATTCATCAAAAAATAAAATTCCCAGATTTTTATGAGCCTAACATGCCAAAAAAGGTCTTAATTCCTATGCCAGATATGTATTCATAAAGACATTAGGAACTGTAAAAATAGCAAACAATCTCTCTTAAAGTCCATTTTCCTCTGAGAAGTTCATGAGGGGATGGGTTAGTAACATTTGGCAGTAGTAATGAAGTTTTGAAGTTACTAGTCCTGGTCTAACTACAGTAAGGTCCCTGATGGAGCTGAAAGCTGAACGTGGTGACAGGCCAGTGGAAGGTGTTTAATAAGGAACCTGACTCTGATCATGCTACGGCATTAATCCTCTTATAGCTGTAAACAGAATCTACATACCGACACAGTGAGCTCTGAGCTGATTACACATCACTCTCCACTCTACTGAAATGGGCCAACAATCTGAATCAGGCCCTCCCTGCTCTACTTCTCCCAGCATGCACTAGGGCAGCATCTGACAAGGTACCCTATTCCCTACACTATGTATGGGATTAGGGTGCCATTTCGGAAGCCACCCAAGGCCTGAGTTGTGCAGTCAAATTGCACTCAAGGGACTTAGCTAGTCTAAACACATAGCCTATTTGGGCATACAAGACACCATGCTACAATACATGGACGGATCTGTTCTAGATCAAATTTAGAGGCATTACTTTGCAGGAAGATGGATGAACGGAATAAGAATGAGAGAAACACAGTGAAGCCGTGATGTCATCGTATGCAGTTGGTAGTAGGGTCCAGTGTCGTGGTCTATTGGTCACGTATAGTAGGTGTTCTGTTTATTTGACATGTCTTTATAGGGGCAAAGGAAACTGTTAAAAACTCCACTGGCACCAGTGCTCCAAAATGTTAGAGGTCAATTGATCTAAAGGAGTGCGTGGGGAATGGTGAGGTAGTGGTTTTCTTAGCTTGTTCATTTTTATTTAACCTTGATTTAACCAGGAAAAGCCTGGTTAAATTAAAAGGAATTAATTGAAATGTATATTTGAATGTGCATAGGCCTAACTGTAATTAATGTAGGTATGAGTTTAACATACATTTACATTGCATTTCACAGCTACTTTATTGGGCAGTAATAGCATATGTTCACCTGGAATTGACCTAGCCTACCACTATTTCTCATCCCACCCGTCAAATGAGAAGAACCCTTGTCCTTTAGGGCCTTATTCTATTAAATCAAACTGAAACATATGAATAGAGGTGACACCGACATGGAGGGTCATTTGATAAAGATTCCCACAATTCTGTTTTCTGATGAATGTGAAGTGTTAATATCCCCCATTTAGTCTCTCAGTGCTATCAATGCTTCATTTCTCAAAAAATGCTTTCTGTGTTTGTGTAGCAACAGAGCCATATTATTTCTGGCCGTCGTAGATACTCTTTTCAGAGGACTTGCCAATAATACCCAGAGCGCTTGGCTGTGTCAATTGCACATGAAAACGGCTTGTGTCCTGGGCAGCTTTTGCAAAAACATTCCTTCCATTTCATTCCTCATTTCTAAACAGTTCTATTCTAGAAATTCTTTGCGATGTGAAATCATAGAGGTCATCGACCTTTCACATGGTCGAGATTTAAATCAAAATTCAAAATTTTGCACTGATGTATATGAATACACACCAAATAAACCAACACCAAATTCTTCTGTGTTAAAGAAAATATCTACTACTTTGTCTAATAGACTTTACTTAGTATTAGCCCAATAAACTAGTTACCAATGCATTCCCAGAATGAGAGCAGGAACCTTTTCAGAATGCTAAAGTTTTCTAAACGTTCCCTGAACATTTCACACAAGTCCCAGGGTAGGTCCCATAATATTCCTATAATGTTTTCTCTCTCCTACAGAAGAGGAACACCACTGTACTGCTGAGTCTGAGTGTGTTGATCTCCTGGGGCGTGCTTCTCCTGGCTGCTCGTCTCTACTGGATGGGTAACAAGCCCCCCAACTTCTCCAACTCAGACAACCCGGCGGCCGACTCGCCGCACCTTCTCACGCGAACTCTGACCTTCCTCTACCTGCCCGCCGCCAACGCCTGGCTCCTCCTATGCCCTGTCCAGCTCAGCTTCGATTGGTCCATGGACGCTCTACCGCTAATCAAGACGTTTGCTGATTGGAGGAACCTTCACACAGTGGCCTTCTATGCTGGATTTACTCTCCTGGCCTGGTATGGCCTCCGTAGCAGTAGCAGCCCCGACTCCAAGGCCAAGGAGACCAATGGGAAAGCTCACTTGGCGAACGGGAAGGCCCTCACCAATGGGCACAGCTACCATCCTCCAGACGGCAACCACAACATAAACTCAGAACAGGGCTCTCCAAAGACCAATGGGAAAACCACCCTCAACAGGAATGGGTTCACCAAAACCTACCAATGTTCCCCTCGGACTACCCACCCCTCCCTCTCCTCCCTTGCCACCCTCCCCTCCACGGAGAACGTGGTGGTCTTCTCCCTGGGCCTACTCTCGCTGCCCTTCCTCCCGGCCACAAACCTCTTCTTCTATGTGGGCTTCGTGGTGGCCGAGCGGCTGCTGTACATACCCAGCATGGGCTTCTGTCTGCTGGTGGCGGTGGGGATCCGGGCCCTGTACGTCAGGCTGAGAACCAGGGGCCCCAGGGTTGTGCTGCTGGGTCTGTGCGCAGGCCTGGTGCTGCTGTACGGCATCAAGACGGTGCTGAGAAACAGGGACTGGAGCAACGAGGAGATGCTCTACAAGTCAGGGATCAGTGTTAACCCTGCTAAAGGTAGTGTGGAGGAGACTGTTGACTAACCAACACATTCTGGAATATGGGCCTTTGGTTTGGTACTTTAGTCCCACTGTGATAAAGTTAGGCCTGAGAATTACATCACTCTCATGTAGATTAGAACATTTTTCAGTTCTATATTATTCTAGGTCCAGGACTAGGCTTAATCTATGGCTGACAAACTGGCCCATAAAGAATAAAGTATATATCATGAATGATTTGTAATCTTACCTCATAAATGCAAAACTCAAGATCTTTCCATTACACAATACCTTTATGCACTTGACAGACACCTGTCTCTCTTTGTTAGCATGGGGCAACTTGGGAAACGTCCTGAAGAACCAGGGCAAGATGGCAGAGGCGGAGAGGGCGTACCGGAATGCCCTGTATTACCGGGGAAACATGGCTGACATGTTGTATAATCTGTGAGTGTGAGATGTGTCATCTCTGCATCTCTCCACTACCTCAACAAGGATGAAAGCTGAAAGCTACCATCCATCAATACTGCTTAGACAGACAGGGAGAATAACAGGGGATAGAGGGAGAGGGGGAGAGGCTAGGGGCAGAGAGAGAGAGAGAGAGAGAGGAAATTGGTTGTTTTATCCCCAGATGGGCTCCTGTTCCCCTTGACAGTGATTTCATTAATCATGATTTGCAGGGCTCTGGGAAAACATGAAGGCAGTTCTAATACCCACATTAACCCTCTGAGTGTCAAAGGTGCCAAGCCTCATAACCGGCCCACATTTCCCGCTCACCTGACAGTGTTTTTCTTCCCCTCTCTCTACTCCTTGTCCCCCTGTCAAGAAACAGGAAGAGTCACCTTTGTCAACAAACACATTTCTGTGTTTACATGACACACCTTTAATGAAGGTGTCGTTCTGAGATTACGGATGGTTAACAAATAAACCGAATAAACCGAGTGTCACTAAACACCGTCTAATGTTAGGCTGCAATTAGATTTAAAACCCAAACAGTCAGAGTTGCCAGATGGTTTCCCTGATTGCCCTGTAGACCTCTCTTTCCTCTGCTTCATTCAACCATAATTCTGGTCTTCTTTCCACCAGGGGTTTGCTGCTTCAAGAGAACCACAGGCCCTCAGAGGCACTGCATTACTATAAGCTGGCCATTGGGAGCAGGCCAACTCTGGCATGTAAGTATTGCTAAGAGACCATTTCCTAAAATGGCGTATTGCGGGGCTGAAGTGATTGTGATCGGGGCCCGGCTGGTGGAGATGAAAGGAGCTGATCCGGGACCTGCCTAATGGGTTGTCTCTGGCTTTGTTTAATTCAATTACATAAATGGAATGTTACATTCAGGTTTTCATCACGGACCAGTGTTAATGCTGAATTAGTTGTCATGCATGCGTCTGTCTGGCCCATTTCAGAGGTCTTTCGGACCGTTTCAGCCGACAGTCTAATGGAAGTCAATCTCACTCTTGACTGCTCACGTATGTAATGTGTAGACATATTTCACTGTATCAGACACTAGCAGAGGACGGAGAAAGCAGGGGATTTGGGTTGCATGAGTTACTTGTTAATTCCTCAGTTTTTCCCATCGACCTCTCTTTCAACCTCTCTGGACCCTACCCACACACTCACACACTCACACATACTACACTGATTCTCAAATACACACACACACACACACACACACACCTACACACACACACACAAACAAACTGTCACGGATCCCTCCGGAACTGTCATTACACACACCTGGTCCCTATTCCCATTGATTAGTAACTGTATATGTGTGCCCTTTGTTCTCCATTGTCTGGTTGATTATTGTTCCAATGTCCGTTGGTCGTGTGAATACCGGTGCTGTGTTGTTTTGGCTTTCGTGCCGCGTGTATTGCACAGATGATTACGGGTCTCGTCCCATGTGTTAATCATTGTGCGATTGTGTATTTATTCGAGGTACTCCTCGCTCTTTTGTTTGGGTTTCTACCCTGTGTTTTGTGTTTGTTTGATCTTCGTTCCCGTGCCATTACACGGTACGCTATCATTTGGGAAATAAAAACCCATATTACGCATTCCTGCACCTGTCTCCTGACCCTTTATACCAACGTGACAGTAAGTAAGCATTTCACTGTAAAGTCTACACCTGTTGTATTCAACGCATGTGACAAATAAAATGTGATTCGTTTTCTTGTACCTAAACCTTTTCCCTGCTTCTATCTATCCCCTCTGTTTCTCCATTTCTACCCCCCTCTCTTCCTGCTCTAATCCTCCACCTCTGCCCCCTCTCTTCCCCCATTTCTAATCCTCTACCTTCTCTCTCCCTCATTCCTCTTCCTCTATCCTCCCTTTCCCCCTCCTCCACCCCGTCTTCTCCCTCTGTTCCTCCTCCTCTGCGCCCTCTCGTCACCCCACAGCGGCCTACTTGAACACGGGCATCATCCTGATGAACCAGGGCGGTATGGAGGAGGCCAAGAGGACCTTTGTAACCTGCGCTGAGATCCCAGATGAGAACCTGAAGGACCCCCATGCCCACAAGAGCTCCGTCACCAGCTGCCTGTACAACTTGGGCAAGCTGCTCCATGAGCAGGGCCTGCAGGAGGTATGATACTACAGTACTCTACACTACAGTGGAGACAGGGCAGTGGCTGAGATGTAGAAATGCAATGGATAGAATCTATAACAGTACACTTCAATACAGTACATTAGAACCAGAGCAATAGCAGAGATGTAGAAATAAAATGAATAGTATGTATAGAGGTGCACTACACTACAGTACAGTGGAGCCATGGCAGAAACATAGAAATATAATGAATGGAGGTGCACTACAGTACAGTACAGTGGAGCCATGGGAGAAACATAGAAATATAATGTATGGAGGTGCACTACAGTACAGTGGAGCCATGGCAGAAACATAGAAATATAATGAATGGAGGTGCACTACAGTACAGTACAGTGGAGCCATGGGAGAAACATAGAAATATAATATATGGAGGTGCACTACAGTACAGTGGAGCCATGGCAGAAACATAGAAATATAATGAATGGAGGTGCACTACAGTACAGTACAGTGGAGCCATGGGAGAAACATAGAAATCCAATGTATAGAATGTATAGAGGTGCACTACACCACAGTACAGTGGAGCCATGGCAGAAACATGTAAATACAATGGATAAGATGTATACAGCAAATGTAGTTTGATAGCATACTGTGATAGTATACTTAAGCTCTTGAGTTTCCAAAAACTAGCTTTCTGAAAACTTGCTTAAGCTTCCGGCCTTGGCTTTATATGAGCTCAGCCACTGCTCAAATGAACTAAGTCTTCATCTATGACAAAATGACAGAGCCGACTAAAGACTCATCTTCCTGAAGCCCTTTGCCATTAGACAGTGAGGAAGAGGCTTTGTGGATGGTGACACACTGATGAAACACACTGTGACTCACTGCCCTCCCCCCTCCATGACAGGATGCTCTGTCTGTCTAACTGCCCTCCCCCCTCCATGACAGGATGCTCTGTCTGTCTAACTGCCCTCCCCCCTCCATGACAGGATGCTCTGTCTGTCTAACTGCCCTCTCCCCTCCATGACAGGATGCTCTGTCTGTCTAACTGCCCTCCCCCTCCATGACAGGATGCTCTGTCTGTCTAACTGCCCTCCCCCTCCATGACAGGATGCTCTGTCTGTCTAACTGCCCTCCCCCCTCCATGACAGGATGCTCTGTCTGTCTATAAAGAAGCGGTGCAGAAAATGCCGAAGCAGTTTGCACCTCAGAGTCTCTACAACATGATGGGTGAGTAATAGCAGGAAAACATTTTATTTTTTCACTAATATTTCGGGGGGATTCTTCCCCCCATCTCTACTCACCAAGTTCAATAAACATGGCACTTTACAAAACAAACACAGTTCATTCATTCCCATACATCAGCGTTACTCGACTCTTACCCTACGAGGTCCAGAGCCTGCTGATTTTCTGTCTTTTCTGAAAATGAATTGCACACACCTGGTGTCCCATGTTTAAATCCGTCCTTGATTAGAAGGGAAGAATGAAAAAATGCAGTGGAACTGGCTCTGAGGTCCCGGGTTTAGTTTGAGGGTCATATATGATCATGTACTGTATTGTTATCATCCTAGAATCTGGTGAAAGGGAACGAAGGAGGAAAGGTGAGCATTTTCAACCATGGGCTCAACCATGGGCTCAACCATGGGCTCAACCATGGGCTGAAAATGAAAGTTTCCAGTGAAAGTGTTTCCCAGGATCAAAGCCAGGACCAACCCATGTCCGGGAGACTGTTTCTGTTTCCTACCCCAGCTCACCATATCACTCTACCCTAGATCACTCTCCACTCTATCATCACTCTACCCTAGATCACTCTCCACTTTACCATCACTCTACACTAGATCACTCTCCACTCTACCATCACTCTACCCTGGATCACTCTCCACTCTACCATCACTCTACCCTAGATCACTCTCCACTCTACCATCACTCTACCCTTGATCACTCTCCACTCTACCCTAGATCACTCTCCACAGAACCATCACTCTACCCTAGATCACTCTCCTCTCTAGCCTAGATAACTCTCCACACTACCATCACTTTACCCTGGATCACTCTCCACTCAAACCCTAGATCGCTCTCCACTCTCCACTCTACCCTATATCCCTGTCTAACACAGTGTTCTGCAGGGCTGACAGTCAGGAATTGAAATGTAGTGGACAGGTATCTCTGGTATTCTGTTCATGGAGAAGCAAACTAATTTGTCCGCTGAGGTAGATTTAGTTTGACAGTCTATCTGGAGCCATGTCAGGCATTTGACTTAGCCAATTACTGAAGGTGAAAAGCTGGGTAGTGGCAACAACTTCGCTGCATGACGGGGAAGACTTGGCACAGGGAGACGACTTTAATCCTCCAAATGTCCTTCTTAATTCCCACCTATCACATATGATAATTCTCCTCATCTTTGATTCATGTAATTGAGGAATATGTGTTTAGAATGACTCGTTCTGGTGGTAGTAGAACAACCTGCTGATGGTCTTCAGTTTCCCCCCCAAAAAGAGATTTCCCCATATTATCTCCATGAAACGAAGCTATTTGATGTGCTTTAAGCAGATAACATCGGTTTCATTCCATTCCAACACCACAGCTCCAAAACAGGCAGGCAATCCTAATGTAGATGTGTATCAGGATTCGAAGGGAATTCAAACTAAGCTGGCTATAATAAGTCATGTCCCATGTTGTGTTATTCCATCACTAATTACATTATTAGAAGCCCTTCCTGATTGCATGGTTGAGATTGCTGTGCCGTGTCGGCAACATTCTTGGGATGATGCGTGGTGGGGGCCTGAGAAGAGGGAGAGTGTTTGTTCAGGTGAGAGGGGGGTTGTCATCAGGGCCCCGGGGATCGACCCCGCTGCGCTGGGATCAGATCTGGGATTCTCACGGCTTTGAGAACAGAGACATTCTCCGAGAGAATCTGGTCACGTTCCAACTGAAATTGGTGTCAGGGGTTTAATTAATTTAACGGAGGAATATTTATTTTTTATTGGTGGAATGACGAGTGTTTTTAGGAATGGAGGGATGGAAATGGGTCGGTCTCCATCTGCCTTGTTATCAGCCGTGCACCTGTTGGAGATCTATTCTAGAACTCTATTCATCAGACACTGGGAAGCACTGGAGCATGTCATCATTCATGTCAGAGGTCACAGGCAGGGAGAGTGCAGCGGAGAGGTGGCTACCAGCAGGTTTTACATTGTGCTGTGTAAATACTCTCTTGGTTGCATGGAAGGTAGTGGTGACTCTGCTCTCACCTGACTCACTGTCCCTCCGCTCTCCCTCCCTCCTCTGAGAAAAGGGGACAGTCTTCCAGCTGATGGGGAAACTTTAGTCTCGCTGTGTTATTTTTTGCACCAATTCATGTTGTTACTCCTATGACCAGAGAAAGTGAAATATACCTCGATATTTAAAAAAAACACAAGCAGCTAATAACAACGCAAGGTCATAGAAACAAATTGCTATACTCATTAATTGCAGCTGCAGTGCTGGTTTTAGCGTGAGTGGAAGTAGGGAGAACATATTTTATGGCTTATGAAAGTGTTGAACAAAGTGTTGGTAGTGCTGAGTAACAACAAACATGAACTTACTCATAAAAACAGCCGCTCTTTGCTCTCTCTCTAGTCATGGTATTGAAATCTCACAGTATCAACTCTGAGGTATTTGATTGGGCAACGGTAGGCCTATAGGTGCACTTGATTTGCTCACTAGGCTTGCCAGGTAGACGGAGTTCTACATTCACACACATGAAATGGTTCAAAATGGGAACACTTTACCTTCCCGGGGCTAGGACTGCTGAATCAAGTGCACCAACAGCGCAAAAACAAAACAAAAAATAGGAATGCAAGGCTTTATCTGTCACGCCTTGGTCATAGTGTTTTGTGTTTTCATTGTGTATTTTGGTCGGGCCAGGGTGTGACATGGGTTTACGTGTTGTGTTTCGCATTGGGGTTTTATAGGATTGGGATTGCTAATGATTAGGGGTGTGTCTAGTTAGGTTTGGGCTGCCTGAGGCGGTTCTCGATCAGAGTCAGGTGATTCTTGTTGTCTCTGATGGGGAACCGTATTTAGGTAGCCTGAGTTTCACTTTGTATTTCGTGGGTGATTGTTCCTGTCTCTGTGTAGTTTCACCAGATAGGCTGTAATAAGTTTCACGTTCCGTTTGTTGTTTTTTGTATTTATTCAGTTATTTCATGTATCGTCATTTCATTCATTAAAGACATGAGTAACCACCACGCTGCATTTCGGTCCTCTCTTTCAACAAACGAAGAACGCCGTTACATTATCGTTGGGTTTTGTACAGAAATGTTTGGTGATCGACTAGGAATGCCTTGGATCGCGATGGACCGGTTGGTGACCAATGCACTAGATAGATAGAAAGGGAAGTCACAGAACCCATCATACTACAACATCTTTGATACGAGTCTTCCTCTTATTATAAAGTGTCAGAGAAGCCATTGAGGTCATGGGTCTCTCTACGACCCCTTTCCTCTGACCTCTGAATGTTGACCCCCCCCCCCCCATACAGTAGGAGAGGCCGTATCGCCCATGACCTGTGACCTTTGACCCCTAACAGGAGAGGCCTACATGAGGCTGAATAGGCTGGAGGAGGCGGGCCACTGGTACAGGGAGTCGCTCAGGGCCAAACCCGACCACATCCCCGCACACCTGACCTACGGGAAACTCCTGTCCATCATTGTAAGTCCCTCCTCTACCAACCTCTTTAAGGCCAGACAATTCCTCACATTTTTTACAACAGAACACAACAAAAGATAACACAGAAACTAGAGATGCACTGATGTGAATATTCTGGGATATCTGATATTTCTTTGCAATATCAACCAATACAGACATTTCTGTTTCATTTGATGTCTTTTTTTACCATTCTAGTACAGATACAAACAAAATGTCTATGTTCATAAGGTTAATAAGAAAGTGTAAAATAGCTTAAATAAGGGAAAGGAGTAATCATTTGTATTTTCATAACAAAGTGGAATGTTCAGGACAACTCAAGGAAGAGCATCAGGTAATACTGCGTATGATCGGATGTGTAGAAAAGAAGATTTGCATTCCTTTCAGATATGCATTGAAATATATGTGACCGGTTACAGGGTCTGAGGCGTTTGACGCTAGTTCCTACTTACGTCAGAATACTTTCAAAGTAGAATTGAGAAATGTTACGTTGCCGTAGAAACCATATGAATCCAATCCAAATGAGAGGAACCAGATGCTCTGTGTGACCCCCATAGCATTGGAAATGTTCGCTTCAATAACACCTTAACCCTCTTCTATCTCTGCCTCTATGAGAATGATCCTTGTATAATATAATGTTGAGAAAATGATGGTTGGACAGCATTAAGATTCCCATGGGGCAGTGCGTACCTCGAGGACATACTTTTCAGAAAACGTTATTTTATTGAAGAATCGAACTTCGACCCCGGGGCGAGATGGACATGTCAGACCTGTAGGTGTAGATATCATAATCTGGGTCTGTGTCGTTGTCCACCTGTTTAGTGAACAAAACAGCCCACTGCCAAGTATCATAATAAAATGTATGTTCAATTTTGTTAGAGGAGTAGAATCCAACCCAGGTGTAATAGAGTTTGTTCTTCCAATCAGTGAAGGTCTTCTTGATGAACAGGCGAGCGCAGGCGTGGCCATCTTCAGTGTAGAGCTGCAGACTGACATCAGAGTCAAATGGAGGTATGTTAACAGGAATCCTCCGGTCAGAGTCATCATGATGACAGAGTGAAGTTGATCAGGAGCCTGACCTGCAGGCTGGGGTTTAGGTATACATGGGCGTCGAAGCTTCCGTAGCTGCACATGCCAAGGGGGGTAACAGAGGTCATTTTATTGTCCGCGTAGAGGGCTACCGTCATCCCCACACCCAGCAGACTCCATGGGACGTTTGCACATCTAATTCTGGCGTGCCCGTTGTTCCAGTTTTCAGTTGATCTCACCTCCAGCTTGATGTCAAGGCACTCCATGTGGTTAGCAACCTGAGTATGTTGAGTATTTGAAAATGTACCCCCACACAGCTGGTTAGTGAATTCCCTTATGGAGTATGTCTCTGAGAAGGATCTGGAGTGTGTATTGTAGCCGGCAGCATACAGAAACACAGACACACTGTCCCCCCAGTTGTTAGATAGGCTCTGAATTTCTCTCAGGAGGATGACACTTAAGAGGAAGGTGTTATCGGGGTCGTACTGCTTGCTGCGGGGGTCATCTTGTGGGTAGTGCTGTGTTATGTAGACTGCCTCCACCACATTCCCCTGCATTTTGAGGATGATTCTGATCCTATTGTTCTCTATGGACCAGGGCATGAGGTAATAGCTTTGAGTGACGTAAGGAGGTAGGTGCCAAGCCCTCGTGGAGACTGTCTGTGTGTGGGATTCCCTACCGTGTAGGAAGCCTGTTCCTTCAGGGAATGAAGCACCTGTTTAGTGTTATCTTACCACTGGAAGCCCCAGTCTCCCCTCGATGGCACAAAGAGTGGTGTGATTAGGCTGTTGCTGTTGTTTTTTCCAATGAGGACATTGTTAGCAAAATGGCGGAGTAGCATCAGGCCATGGCGTGGGAAGCTGTGGCCAAATTCAAAGTTCCTGAAGTTCCTTATAGAGGTGAGAGTTGGCGGATCTGCAAAGACCAAAGCCAGGGGAAGCAACAGGTGGAAAGAGCAAATAGGCTTTTTCTCTCCATGGTGAACGTGTTAGAAGGAGAATGACTGTCGAATGTCTGTCTCAATCTACAGAGATGAGTGGGAAGTCCTGTAGGTCCAGTTTATATTGGGAGTGTGCTATCCCTTTCAAGGGGCAATCTGCGGCTCAAACAATAACACATCAGTCAACCCACCACTGTTTTGGTAAAGAGAGTGGCTGTAACCTATTTCAAATCCATAGACAGAGCTGTTGATGTAAGGACTGGCCATCCATGATATCAAAATGATAGTTTTAACCATGTGTTGAGGCTATACAGTGTTTTTTAACAATTACACTGTTTATAAACATTGGAGTAAAACAAGCTTATATTTTGGGTTCTGATGGGGTATGACAGTTGAACTAAACTCACGAGGCATTTATACAGTAAGTTATATTCTTTAATTTAAAATCCCAAAATAGATTTAGTAATGGCAGATTGCCTCTTTAAGAAAGGCCTCTTCAGTGTTAACCACTAATTACAGTAGCCACAACACAACGGATACCAGACCAATGCTGTCAGATGGACGTGACTATCCAACTCTTACCTGTTCCTTGTGAACTACCTCAGAATAGCCCTTAACTTCTTCTCTCAGTTCTAAACTAAATGCGGCTCGCTTATACCACACAGGCACACACGCTCTCACCGAGCCAAAACTAGTCGAGCAGGTAGGCAGTGTGAGTTCTCAGAATCATGCCACGCCTTAGAATGGTTTGCATGGTGACTGCGTTGTGAGATTCTTTGTACACATGCCGTGGCTGCGAATGGGACTTTTTCGGGAACGTTAGTCACCAACTAATGATCCCGAAGCTTCTGCGGATGACATTCTGCACATTTGTATATTTCTACTTTATGCGTAGAGAACAGGCTACTCAGGTGAATGGTGCTTGTTTAATAAAGTTAGATCAACGCTGAGTCAATGTCTGCAATATCACATAATGTAGTATTCTACATAACAGCATAGTATAATGTTACTCTAAGACAAAAACACCATCGCATTCAATCGGGAAGGATCATTCTTCATGTTCTACCAGTGAAACATGCAGCATCTGCATACCAACCATTGGATCGTGATCATTTTTATTTTGATATGCATTTAGATCTTGTTGAGTTATACAGTGTTGTCTCCAAGTAGGCTACGGTGTTGTCTCCAAGTAGGCTACGGTGTTGTCTCCAAGTAGGCTACAGTGTTGTCTCTAAGTAGGCTACGGTGTTGTCTCCAAGTAGGCTACGGTGTTGTCTCCAAGTAGGCTACGGTGTTGTCTCCAAGTAGGCTACGGTGTTGTCTCCAAGTAGGCTACAGTGTTGTCTCTAAGTAGGCTACGGTGTTGTCTCCAAGTAGGCTACAGTGTTGTCTCTAAGTAGGCTACGGTGTTGTCTCCAAGTAGGCTACGGTGTTGTCTCCAAGTAGGCTACGGTGTTGTCTCTAAGTAGGCTACGGTGTTGTCTCCAAGTAGGCTACGGTGTTGTCTCCAAGTAGGCTACGGTGTTGTCTCCAAGTAGGCTACGGTGTTGTCTCTAAGTAGGCTACGGTGTTGTCTCTAAGTAGGCTACGGTGTTGTCTCCAAGTAGGCTACGGTGTTGTCTCCAAGTAGGCTACGGTGTTGTCTCCAAGTAGGCTACGGTGTTGTCTCCAAGTAGGCTACGGTGTTGTCTCCAAGTAGGCTACGGTGTTGTCTCTAAGTAGGCTACGGTGTTGTCTCCAAGTAGGCTACGGTGTTGTCTCCAAGTAGGCTACAGTGTTGTCTCCAAGTAGGCTACAGTGTTGTCTCGAAGTAGGCTACGGTGTTGTCTCCAAGTAGCCTACAGTGTTGTCTCCAAGTAGGCTACAGTGTTGTCTCTAAGTAGGCTACGGTGTTGTCTCCAAGTAGCCTACAGTGTTGTCTCCAAGTAGCCCACGGTGTTGTCTCCAAGTAGCCCACAGTGTTGTCTCCAAGTAGCCCACTGTGTTGTCTCCAAGTAGCCCACAGTGTTGTCTCCAAGTATCCTACAGTGTTGTCTCCAAGTAGGCTACGGTGTTGTCTCCAAGTAGCCTACAGTGTTGTCTCCAAGTAGGCTGCAGTGTTGTCTCTAAGTAGGCTACGGTGTTGTCTCCAAGTAGCCTACAGTGTTGTCTCCAAGTAGCCCACGGTGTTGTCTCCAAGTATCCTACAATGTTGTCTCCAAGTAGACCAGGGTGTTGTCTCCAAGTAGCCCACGGTGTTCTCTCCAAGTAGCCCACGGTGTTGTCTCCAAGTATCCTACAGTGTTGTCTCCAAGTAGGCTGCGGTGTTGTCTCCAAGTAGCCTACAGTGTTGTCTCCAAGTAGGCTGCGGTGTTGTCTCCAAATAGCCTACAGTGTTGTCTCCAAGTAGCCCACGGTGTTGTCTCCAAGTAGCCCACGGTGTTGTCCCCAAGTAGCCCACAGTGTTGTCTCCAAGTAGCCCATGGTGTGTTGTCTCCAAGTAGCCTACAGTGTTGTCTCCAAGTAGCCCACGGTGTTGTCTCCAAGTAGCCCACAGTGTTGTCTCCAAGTAGCCCACAGTGCTGTCTCCAAGTAGCCCACAGTGTTGTCTCCAAGTAGCCCACAGTGTTGTCTCAAAGTAGCCCACAGTGTTGTCTCCAAGTAGCCCACAGTGTTGTCTCCAAGTAGCCCACGGTGTTGTCCCCAAGTAGCCCACGGTGTTGTCTCCAAGTAGCCCACAGTGTTGTCTCCAAGTAGCCCACAGTGTTGTCCCCAAGTAGCCCACAGTGTTGTCTCCAAGTAGCCCACAGTGTTGTCTCCAAGTAGCCCACAGTGTTGTCTCCAAGTAGCCCACGGTGTTGTCCCCAAGTAGCCCACAGTGTTGTCTCCAAGTAGCCTACAGTGTTGTCTCCGAGTAGCCCATGGTGTTGTCTCCAAGTAGCCCACGGTGTTGTCTCCAAGTAGCCTACAGTGTTGTCTCCAAGTAGCCCACAGTGTTGTCTCCAAGTAACCTACAGTGTTGTCTACAAGTAACCTACGGTGTTGTCTCCAAGTAGCCCACAGTGTTGTCTCCAAGTAGCCCACGGTGTTGTCCCCAAGTAGCCCACAGTGTTGTCTCCAAGTAGCCCACGGTGTTGTCTCCAAGTAGCCCACAGTGTTGTCTCCAAGTAGCCTACAGTGTTGTCTCCAAGTAGCCCACAGTGTTGTCTCCAAGTAGCCCACAGTGTTGTCTCCAAGTAGCCCACAGTGTTGTCTCCAAGTAACCCACGGTGTTGTCCCCAAGTAGCCCACGGTGTTGTCTCCAAGTAGCCCACGGTGTTGTCTCCAAGTAGCCCACGGTGTTGTCCCCAAGTAGCCCACGGTGTTGGGCCTCCCGGGTTGCGCAGTGGTTAAGGGCGCTGTACTGCAGCACCAGCTGTGCCACCAGAGACTCTGGGTTCACACCCAGGCTCTTTCGTAACCGGCCGCGTTGTCCGGGTTAGGGAGGGTTTGGCCGGTAGGGAAATCCTTGTCTCATCGCGCACCAGCGACTCCTGTGGCAGGCCGGGCGCAGTGCGCGCTAACCAAGGTTGCCAGGTGCTCCGACACATTGGTGCGGCTGGCTTCCGGGTTGGATGGCGCTGTGTTCTGAAGCAGTGCGGCTTGGTTGGGTTGTGTATCGGAGGACGCATGACTTTCAACCTTCGTCTCTCCTGAGCCCGTATGGGAGTTGCAGCGATGAGACAAGATACTAGCTACTAAACAATTGGACACCACGAAATTGGGGAGAAAAAGGGTTAAAAATTTAAATAAATAAAATATATATATAAAAATAAACTGTCTCATAGACTACCTGTGTATATATGGTGTTAATAAACTGTCTCATAGACTACCTGTGTATATATGGTGTTAATAAACTGTCTCATAGACTACCTGTGTATATATGGTGTTAATAAACTGTCTCATAGACTACCTGTGTATATATGGTGTTAATAAACTGTCTCATAGACTACCTGTGTATATATGGTGTTAATAAACTGTCTCATAGACTACCTGTGTATATATGGTGTTAATAAACTGTCTCATAGACTACCTGTGTATATATGGTGTTAATAAACTGTCTCAGAGACTACCTGTGTATATATGGTGTTAATAAACTGTCTCAGAGACTACCTGTGTATATATGGTGTTCATAAACTGTCTCATAGACTACCTGTGTATATATGGTGTTAATAAACTGTCTCATAGACTACCTGTGTATATATGGTGTTAATAAACTGTCTCATAGACTACCTGTGTATATATGGTGTTAATAAACTGTCTCATAGACTACCTGTGTATATATGGTGTTAATAAACTGTCTCATAGACTACCTGTATATATATGGTGTTAATAAACTGTCTCATAGACTACCTGTGTATATATGGTGTTAATAAACTGTCTCAGAGACTACCTGTATATATGGTGTTAATAAACTGTCTCATAGACTACCTGTGTATATATGGTGTTAATAAACTGTCTCAGAGACTACCTGTATATATGGTGTTAATAAACTGTCTCATAGACTACCTGTGTATATATGGTGTTAATAAACTGTCTCAGAGACTACCTGTATATATGGTGTTAATAAACTGTCTCAGAGACTACCTGTATATATGGTGTTAATAAACTGTCTCATAGACTACCTGTATATATGGTGTTCATAAACTGTCTCATAGACTACCTGTGTATATATGGTGTTCACAAACTGTCTCATAGACTACCTGTGTATATATGGTGTTAATAAACTGTCTCAGAGACTACCTGTATATATGGTGTTAATAAACTGTCTCATAGACTACCTGTGTATATATGGTGTTAATAAACTGTCTCAGAGACTACCTGTATATATGGTGTTAATAAACTGTCTCATAGACTACCTGTATATATGGTGTTAATAAACTGTCTCATAGACTACCTGTGTATATATGGTGTTAATAAACTGTCTCATAGACTACCTGTGTATATATGGTGTTAATAAACTGTCTCATAGACTACCTGTGTATATATGGTGTTAATAAACTGTCTCATAGACTACCTGTGTATATATGGTGTTAATAAACTGTCTCAGAGACTACCTGTATATATGGTGTTAATAAACTGTCTCATAGACTACCTGTGTATATATGGTGTTAATAAACTGTCTCATAGACTACCTGTGTATATATGGTGTTAATAAACTGTCTCATAGACTACCTGTATATATATGGTGTTAATAAACTGTCTCATAGACTACCTGTGTATATATGGTGTTAATAAACTGTCTCATAGACTACCTGTGTATATATGGTGTTAATAAACTGTCTCAGAGACTACCTGTGTATATATGGTGTTCATAAACTGTCTCATAGACTACCTGTATATATATGGTGTTAATAAACTGTCTCATAGACTACCTGTGTATATATGGTGTTAATAAACTGTCTCATAGACTACCTGTGTATATATGGTGTTCATAAACTGTCTCATAGACTACCTGTGTATATATGGTGTTAATAAACTGTCTCAGAGACTACCTGTATATATGGTGTTAATAAACTGTCTCATAGACTACCTGTGTATATATGGTGTTAATAAACTGTCTCAGAGACTACCTGTATATATGGTGTTAATAAACTGTCTCATAGACTACCTGTATATATGGTGTTAATAAACTGTCTCATAGACTACCTGTATATATGGTGTTAATAAACTGTCTCATAGACTACCTGTGTATATATGGTGTTAATAAACTGTCTCATAGACTACCTGTGTATATATGGTGTTAATAAACTGTCTCAGAGACTACCTGTATATATGGTGTTAATAAACTGTCTCATAGACTACCTGTGTATATATGGTGTTAATAAACTGTCTCATAGACTACCTGTGTATATATGGTGTTAATAAACTGTCTCAGAGACTACCTGTATATATGGTGTTAATAAACTGTCTCATAGACTACCTGTGTATATATGGTGTTAATAAACTGTCTCAGAGACTACCTGTATATATGGTGTTAATAAACTGTCTCATAGACTACCTGTATATATGGTGTTAATAAACTGTCTCATAGACTACCTGTGTATATATGGTGTTAATAAACTGTCTCATAGACTACCTGTGTATATATGGTGTTAATAAACTGTCTCATAGACTACCTGTGTATATATGGTGTTCATAAACTGTCTCAGAGACTACCTGTATATATGGTGTTAATAAACTGTCTCATAGACTACCTGTATATATGGTGTTAATAAACTGTCTCATGGACTACCTGTATATATGGTGTTAATAAACTGTCTCATAGACTACCTGTATATATGGTGTTAATAAACTGTCTCATAAGGGGTGGTGCAGTGGTTAAGGGCGCTGTACTGCAGCGACCGGGAGGTCCGTGGGGCGACGCACAATTGGCCTAGCGTTGTCCAGGTTAGGGGTGGTTTGGCCGTTGATCTAACTTTATTAAACAAGCACCATTCACCTCAGTAGCCTGTTCTTTACGCATATAGTAGAAAATATACACATGATCAGAACATCATTCACACATGCGCAGAAGCATCAGAATCTTTGCTCTGGCAAACACTTCGTTGCTTAAAATACAAGGCAACAACAAAAGCCTCAAATGTAATGAAATGGACTTGAACTTGTTCAATAGGAAGCTCATTTTCACACGACCCTGTTAACCAATAGGGCTATATAATATATCTAATATATCCTATATGCACTGAGTATACCAAACATTAGGAAAATTTTCCTAATATTTATCTGCACCCCCTATTGCCCTCAGAACAGCCTCAATTCATTGGGACATGGACTCTACAAGATGTCGAAAGCATTCCACAGGGATGCATTCCACAAAGAAGGCTTAAAAATCCTTCTTTAACCTGTCTCCTCCTCTTCATCTACACTGATTTGAAGTGGATTTAACAAGTGACATCGCTACGGGAGCATAGCTTTCACCTGGATTCACCTGGTCAGTCTATGTCATGGAAAGAGCAGGTGGTCATAATGTAGATATTGTTAACCACTAGACTACAACACTTTTTAACACTTTTAACAGAAAGAGAAACGTTCTGCAGCTGTACTGGAAATGGCCTCTAACATCATTGCCAATACCATCAATGTAACTACAATCTGCCTCTATTCTAATCCATTCACTTCACTCTTTGTCCTCCAGTGTCCTTCCTGACTGTCCACACAATCTCAAATAGGCTTTGGCTCACACAAAGCGTGATGAAGCATAGCAAACTTTCATGTTGGTAATAATCACAGGGGTTACGTATAATTAGACCTAGGCCCGAGGGCTGATGAATAGTGAGTGAGTTTGGGCCCGGCCAGTTCATCCCATTGATTTCCCTGTCTGGGCCAGAGGAGCTGTGATCATTGTAGAAAGCCTGGAAGTTGATAGATCGAGACTGAGCTGCGTGTTGAGCAGACAGCGGCCCAGATCTAAAGCCATTTTGGACTTGTTGAACCTTGATGGGTAAATGAATGCTTTTGTCTTTGGTGGCCTAAAGGAAAAAGACACCTAGGATAATGGTATGCAAACGCAAGATGGTTTTTTTATGTTAGGCTAATTGCAGTTGATTTTTTTATATTTGAGATAAAATAGCAGAGAGACCAACTTCTGCCACTATAAACTTTGTTGATATGACAACCAAGGAGACAATGGATTGAGGAATAATTATTGTCTTATGGTACAAGCTTGGAAAAACAGACCTGTCAAACTATCAGGCTCTCCGCTGGGTGTGTGATTGTCTCAAGGTCACAGGCATAAGGAATATCTTTATGGGGAGTCGTGTGTGTGTGTGTGTGTGTGTGTGTGTGTGTGCGTGTGTGTGTGCGTGTGCGTTGTGTGTTTGTGTGTGTGTGTGTGTGTGTGTGTGTGTGTGTGTGTGTGTGTGTGTGTGTGTGTGTGTGTGTGTGTGTGTGTGTGTGTGTGTGTGCGAGTGCGCGCGCGTGTGTGCGTGTGTGTGTGTGTGTGCGAGTGCGTGTGTGTGTGTGCGCGTGTGTGTGTGTGTGTGTGTGTGTGTGACATTATTAAATGTGTGTGGTGTTATGAAGCTCACCAGCTAGGCCTGCTGGGTCCAGTATTTCCTTCCCAGACTTCTCCCCTACAGGTTTGGCTGTTTGTTCTGAGGTGCACTCTGCCCCCAAACCCCCTTCCATCCACCTCTCTCATTCAGTCCCAGAGTGTTTTGGGGAGAGAAAAACGTGCGTGACAACATGTGTTCACAGCTGACTTGGGTTAGTTAGGAGGACTTTATGGAGAGGAACCCTGTTAGAACCCACTGAACCAGTCCTGCTGAGCCCTTGTGAGGAGTTTGACCTTCTGTTCTTCCCCTTCCACAGCCTGAGGTAACTGAGGTACTAGGAATCTACAGGAGGTTTTGCTCTTCAGCGTACCACATCACCCATCCCATCTCTCCTTCTATCCTCCTCACTGATATCGGAGGGGTTACAGCTGCACCCCTAGGGGTCCGGTCTGGGCTGAGGAAGGGTCTCGCTCCCAAACTCACTAATTTCCCCTTTTCCTAATCTGATTTGAGTTCCATTCCCCCAAACCCCCACCCCCAGTCTCCCTGGGTTCAGACCCGAGTCACCCCAGCACAGCTGGACATCTGCTGGGTCCCCCAGGTCCCTACATCCGGGGCCCTGAGCCACAAGTGGCCCCTCATAACAGAGCCCTTCAACAACAGGAGATTAGGACACGACCAGACCCGGAACAATGGGCTGCCGGACAGGACTTAATGCAATTACCCTGCTTCCTTATTAAATCACTCAATCAGGGAGAGATTTTGGGCCGTCTTGCCACGGCGGACCTACGTATTGATAATGCAGCTGGCTCATAAGGAGTCAACCGACTCGGGGAAAGGGTCAAAGTGTCAAACTCAAGTCCCGCCTCACCCTGACGTGTACTACAGTACGTGACTTCACTGTTTCATTCGTAAAGAGTCATGTACTTTAATGGGGTTAGTGAGGTTGTATAGATTTGTGGTTTGTTCTTTGTTCAATTTGGCTTTGAACTCTTCGTTCACAGTAACCAGGTTAGAGTCTAGACTGAGTCTGCGTCAGAAATGCCACCATAATCCTGATACAGTGCACTACTTTTGACCAGACATGACCAGAAGAGCCCTATTCCACCCGGTAACCCCCAGTTCTTGTCTCAGATCATCTCCCTTGGACATACATCACAGGAGAGTGTTGTCGCCAGGCGGATGATTACACAGTGCAGAGTCCTGACGTGTCCTACCAAGAGCTAGGCACCGCTCTCTGTTGGAGGGCCTCTCTCCCATTGCTGGCCCTGATGTTATTTACGAGCTCTGTGGCTGGCTACACTCGGAGTTGGCGCTAACACTACCCGTTAAAGCCCTCTGAAGCCGGCTACTCCCTCCCAATACAGGCTTGAATACGCTAGATAAGAGTGTCAGAGGAATACAAAAACAACCTTATCAAGAACTTAGGATAAGACCCAGATGCAGACAGCTAGAGTCACAGATGTTTATTGACCCAAACAGGGGGCAGGCAAAAGAAAGGTCAAAGGCAGGCAGAGGTCTGTAATCCAGGGCTGAGTCAATAAGGTACAGAACAGCAGGCAGGTTTGGGGTCAGGACAGGCAGAGGTTCGTAAATGGGTCAGAGTCAGGCAGGTACAGAACGTCAGCCAGACTCGGGGTAAGGGCAGGCAGAATGGTCAGAACCGGGGAAACTAGGAAACAGAACTAGAAAGAGCAATGAGATGGGAAAACACGCTGGTGAGACCTGACAAGACAAGATGAACTGGCAACAGACAAACAGAGAACACAGGTATAAATACACAGGGGATAATGGGAAGAGATGGGTGGAGACAAGCACAAAAACAGGTGATACAGATGTGTGTGACAAACCTAGCATTCATGTACATTTAACTTTGCGCACCTCTCTCATTCCTACTAATGCGACACTAATGCCCAGTCCATTGAAGGACCACAGTATTGTGTTCAACAGTCCACCTTCTGACGGCTGGGAAAGCGGCTAGGCATTAGTGTCGGGAAAGGAGCCAGGAAAAATATGGCATAAAGTCATCTGGACAATTAGTTGTCTTCATCTTTCATTTAGAGCAAACACGGGCATGATAAATAGTTAATGAACCTAACCTAATATGCCCAGTCCACTTATTCTATGTAGAATGGCAAATCCATAGCCAATATGGAAGCAATCAGTGCTGAAGCGTGAAAAACGGGGGGGGGGGGGGTACACACAGAGGCAGCAGTATCACTTTCAGTTTGTTGCGAGGCTATAGTGCGATACACACTCTCTGACTGAGAAAAAGTGATAGTGTGACACACACACACACTCTGCTGCTGGGGGAAAATGGGGTTTGAAGCGTTCTCTATGGAGTACAGTTTCCTGGTTTACAGTTGAGGCCCTGCTACCATGTGTCAACTCATGCATGAAAGCGTAGGAAAATAATCCGTAGCAGATGCAGAGTAAATGCAGATGATTGTTGTTGCCCTACAGGATATGCTGATTGTTTGAAACAACCTGGCACATCAGGGGCATATGGAACGGTTGTTCAAATTTACTGCTGATTTCCCCGTCCACATCTCGACTGTGAAATATTTGCTAAATCTCATTTACGAGGAGAGTGGGTGGTTTCTGGTTTCTACTGCATGTTCAATCTTCTACCATATGGCAACTCACGTCTGTTTTGGGTTTTGAGTAAATCTAATTGCAGCCGCACAATTACGCCCGTGCCAGAAACAGGAACCACTGCGAGAGCTCGAACATCAGCTAAATCACAATTAATGACTGAGGACGACTTGTAACTGATCTACAGTAGCTAATCAAACGTTCCTGTTTTGTCTCCTAGGGGCAGAAGACTGAGGCAGAGGGTTACTATCGAAGAGCCATTCAGCTGGACCCTTCCAAAGGAAACTGCTACATGCATTATGGTATGTACCAGAACTCATATGAAGTACCGCGCACATTGCTTCATTTGAGCCAGATCCTGCCGGAACAAGATCCGGCAGCTCTCCGTTTTGGACTGATTTGTTCTGGAACCTATTTGCCTATCCGGTACCTCTCATGGCATGAAACATTGACTTTTTGTAGTGTACTAATTTGAGTTGCCTCTTCGTCAATTCTACTGCCTGATATTCTAATAGTTGATTCGGGTTGCGCCGGCCTGAATTTACAGTATGGATTGTGCATCATTGTATCCTATGCTTGAGACCAACTCGTGGCTGTGTGAGGTGCGTGACTGTATCTCTCACAGAACTAGAATGAGATGAACTCTCTCCCTGATCTCTCTCCCTCCCTCTGCTCTGATAGGCATGAGCCTGCAACTCTCACCTCTCCAGCGTTGCACTACATCATTGATTTCCTCAGTCATTGAATCATAGCCAGGCGAAGGGTTCTGGAGGAGCTGCAGCACCCCTGATACATTGAAATACATTTGCCAACGTTATAGAATTACTGCTGTCTGTTCAGAAAGAATTGAAATCATTCAGAATAGCCTACTACACCATGAAAATGACTATATTTTAGTCACAGAGGATCTTCTTTAAAAATGTGCCTAGCTGTGGATTGTGTGTAGCCCAATAACAAGGCATAGCCTACAGTGCGGAACACGGCCGACCTGTCAGTGAACAGCATGCAGACAAGACAGGCCTCGCTATATTTCAAATACAATCGCAGGAAAACACAGGTTGGAAAGAAAATGTCTCCTGCTGAAAAGAGAGGACTCTAATTTGTCTGTTGTAGGCTAACAAAATATTTGATTAACTTCCAAATATTGTTTTACAAAGTAAAGCAAGAGAGATATATAGGCTTTTGGTAGGAACGAATCGGCTGCAAGAGAGCTGCGCATCATTGGGGTCAGTCGGTGACACTGGAAAGCATTTTTAGGACTAGTGTCCTCCTCATATTATAGCCTACAATATGTCTCCACACATCTAGGCTTAGGCTATTGATGGATTCAACACAAAGTCCTTTTCATTTATCTCAGATTCTCAGTTTGTCAAAGTAGCCTGTCATTTCCATCATTTATGCAGCAGTAAAAATATTCAGTCTCCAGTCATGTAAAATGACATAGAATTGCATGAAATGCGTTTCTAAAAGGACACATTTTTTCCGGACCCTAAACTATTCAAATGGTACCCATTTGTGCAACTTCTGTATGCCACTATGCAAATGTGATGATATGCATTCAATGCTTTATTATAAAGGAGATTTTTTCTCTCATGCGTTCCGTTACCTCAGAGCTCCCCAGGTCACCCCCTCTGGTGCTCACATTTTGTTCCGGCACCTACCGATTTACAAATTAAGCACTACACATGCACAAACAAACACACACACACATACCATTAAACTACTCCATGTAGGGACTTCCTACAGTAACAGTGTATTGTAGCTTGACCCCACCATAAGAACTTACCTCAGGCAGTTTGATAAAGACACCTTATCCACAGTACTCTACAGTACTCCCACATAGCACATATAAAGTGCTTGTTAAGTGTAAAAAACATGTCCTGTAGCCACTTTTAAAGCCGCTCTAGTTAGCGAAAGAGATATGCCTGCCTTTAGTTTGGTTTGCATTTGGTATCAGGTTGTATGAGGTCATACATACAGTAGACGTAATCTCCACATACTTGGGGGAAACCGGATCGGACTACACCACCACCGATAAGGATGCTTGCCTTTCACTGATTGAGGAGAAACGCTATAAGCCGGTTAGTCTGCGTGTGCTTCTGTAAATGCTGCCATTCATATCGTCTCTCCCTCCCTGTGTCTCTCCCTCTCTCCCTCCCTGTGTCTCTCCCTCTCTCCCTCCCTGTGTCTCTCCCTCTCTCCCTCCCTGTGTCTCTCCCTCTCTCCCTCCCTGTGTCTCTCCCTCCCTGTGTCTCTTCTCCCTCTCTCCCTCCCTGTGTCTCTCCTCTCTCCTCCCTGTGTCTCCTCCCTGTGTCTCTCCTCTCTCCTCCCTGTGTCCTCTCCCTCTCTCCCTCCCTGTGTCTCTCCCTCTCTCCCTCCCTGTATCTCTCCCTCTCTCCCTCCCTGTGTCTCCTCCCTCTCTCCCTCCCTGTGTCTCTCCCTCCCTGTGTCTCTCCCTCTCTCCTTCCCTGTGTCATCTCCTCTCTCCCTCCCTGTGTCTCTCCCTCTCTCCCTCCCTGTGTCTCTCCCTCTCTCCCTCCCTGTGTCCTCTCCCTCCCTGTGTCTCTCCTCTTCCCTCTCCCTCCTGTGTCTCTCCCTCCCTGTGTCTCTCCCTCTCTCCTTCCCTGTGTCTCTCCTCTCCTCTCCCTCCCTGTGTCTCTCCCTCTCTCCCTCCCTGTGTCTCTCCCTCTCTCCCTCCCTGTGTCTCTCCCTCCCTGTGTCTCTCCCTCCCTGTGTCTCTCCCTCTCTCCCTCCCTGTGTCTCTCCCTCTCTCCCTCCCTGTGTCTCTCCCTCTCTCCCTCCCTGTGTCTCTTCCCTCTCTCCCTCCTGTGTCTCTCCCTCTCTCCCTCCCTGTGTCCTCTCCCTCTCTCCTCCCTGTGTCTCTCCCTCTCTCCTCCCTGTGTCTCTCCCTCTCTCCCTCCCCGTGTCTCTCCTCCTCTCTCCCTCCCTGTGTCTCTCCCTCTCTCCCTCCCTGTGTCTCTCCCTCCCTGTGTTCTCTCCCTCTCTCCCTCCCTGTGTCTCTCCCTCTCTCCCTCCCTGTGTCTCTCCCTCTCTCCCTCCCTGTCTCTCCCTCTCTCCCTCCCTGTGTCTCTCCCTCTCTCCCTCCCTGTGTCTCTCCCCTCTCACCTCCCTGTGTCTCTCCCGTCCCTGTGTCTCTCCCTCTCTCCCTCCCGTGTCTCTCCCTCTCTCCCTCCTGTGTCTCTCCCTCTCTCCCTCCCTGTGTCTCTCCCTCTCTCCCTCCCTGTGTCTCTCCCTCTCTCCCTCCCTGTGTCTCTCCCTCTCTCCCTCCCTGTGTCTCTCCCTCGTCTCTCCCTCCCTGTGTCTCTCCCTCTCTCCCTCCCTGTGTCTCTCACCTCTCGCCCTCCCTGTGTCTCTCCCTTCCTCTCCCTCCCTGTGTCCTCTCCCTCCCTGTGTCTCTCTCTCCTCTCTCCCTCCCTGGTCTCTCCCCCTGTGTCTCTCCCTCTCTCCCTCCCTGTGTCTCTCCCTCTCTCCCTCCCTGTGTCTCTCCCTCTCTCCTCCCTGTGTCTCTCCCTCTCTCACTCCCTGTGTCTCTCCCTCTCTCCCTCCCTGTGTCCTCTCCTCTCGTCCCTCCCTGTGTCTCTCCCTCTCGCCCTCCCTGTGTCTCTCCCTCTCTCCCCCCCCTGTGTCTCTCCCTCTCTCCCTCCCTGTGTCTCTCCCTCCCTGTTGTCTTCTCCCTCTCTCCCTCCCTGTGTCTCCTCCCTCCCTGTGTCTCTCCCTCTCCTCCCCCCCTGTGTCTCTCCCTCTCTCCCTCCCTGTGTCTCTCCCTCTCTCCCCCCCCTGTGTCTCTCCCTCTCTTCCCTCCCTGTGTCTCTCCTCCCTGTGTCTCTCCCTCTCTCCCTCCCTGTGTCTCTCCCTCTCTCCCTCCCTGTGTCTCTCCCTCTCTCCCTCCCTGTGTCTCTCCCTCTCTCCCTCCCTGTGTCCTCTCCCTCCCTGTGTCTCTCCCTCTCTCCCTCCCTGTATCTCTCCCTCTCTCCCTCCCTGTGTCTCTCCCTCTCTCCCTCCCTGTGTCTCTCCCTCCCTGTGTCTCTCCCTCTCTCCTTCCCTGTGTCTCTCCCTCTCTCCCTCCCTGTGTCTCTCCCTCTCTCCCTCCCTGTGTCTCTCCCTCTCTCCCTCCCTGTGTCTCTCCCTCCCTGTGTCTCTCCCTCTCTCCCTCCCTGTGTCTCTCCCTCCCTGTGTCTCTCCCTCTCTCCTTCCTGTGTCTCTCCCTCTCTCCCTCCCTGTGTCTCTCCTCTCTCCCTCCCTGTGTCTCTCCCTCTCTCCCTCCCTGTGTCGTCTCCCTCCCTGTGTCTCTCCCTCTCTCCCTCCTGTGTCTCTCCCTCTCTCCCTCCCTGTGTCTCTCCCTCTCTCCCTCCCTGTGTCTCTCCCCTCTCTCCCTCCCTGTGTCTCTCCCTCTCTCCCCTCCCTGTGTCTCTCCCTCTCTCCCTCCCTGTGTCTCTTCTCCCTCTCTCCCTCCCTGTGTCTCTCCCTCTCTCCCTCCCTGTGTCTCTCCCTCTCTCCCTCCCTGTGTCCTCTCCCTCTCTCCCTCCCTGTGTCCTCTCCCTCCTGTGTCTCTCCTCTCTCCCTCCCTGTGTCTCTCCCTCTCTCCCTCCCTGTGTCTCTCCCTCTCTCCCTCCCTGTGTCTCTCCCGTCTCTCCCTCCCTGTCTCTCCCTCTCTCCCTCCCGTGTGTCTCTCCCTCTCTCCCTCCCTGGTGTCTCTCCCTCTCTCCCTCCCTGTGTCTCTCCCTCCCTGTGTCTCTCCCTCTCTCCCTCCCTGTGTCTCTCCCTCTCTCCCTCCCTGTGTCTCTCCCTCTCTCCCTCCCTGTGTCTCTCCCTCTCTCCCTCCCTGTTGTCTCTCCCTCTCTCCCTCCCTGTGTCTCTCCCTCCCTGTGTCTCTCCCTCTCTCCCTCCCTGTGTCTCTCCCTCTCTCCCTCCCTGTGTCTCTCCCTCTCTCCCTCCCTGTGTCTCTCCCTCTCTCCCTCCCTGTGTCTCTCCCTCCCTGTGTCTCTCCCTCTCTCCCTCCCTGTGTCTCTCCCTCTCTCCCTCCCTGTGTCTCTCCCTCTCTCCCTCCCTGTGTCTCTCCCTCTCTCACTCCCTGTGTCTCTCCCTCTCTCCCTCCCTGTGTCTCTCTCTCTCTCCCTCCCTGTGTCTCTCTCTCCCTCCCTGTGTCTCTCCCTCTCTGCCTCCCTGTGTGTCTCTCTCTGTGTATCTCTCCCTGTGTCTCTCCCTCTCTCCCTCCCTGTGTCTCTCTCTCTCTCCCTCCCTGTGTCTCTCTCTCTCTGTGTATCTCTCCCTGTGTCTCTCCCTCTCTCCCTCCCTGTGTCTCTCTCTCTCTCCCTCCCTGTGTCTCTCTCTCCCTCCCTGTGTCTCTCCCTCTCTGCCTCCCTGTGTGTCTCTCTCTGTGTATCTCTCCCTGTGTCTCTCCCTCTCTCCCTCCCTGTGTCTCTCTCTCTCTCCCTCCGTGTCTCTCCCTCTCTCCCTCCCTGTGGCTCTCTCTCTCTGTTTATCTCTCCCTGTGTCTCTCCCTCTCTCCCTCCCTGTGTCTCTCTCTCTCTCTGTGTATCTCTCTCTGTGTCTCTCCCTCCCTGTGTCTCTCCCTCTCTCCCTCCCTGTGTCTCTCCCTCTCTCCCTCCCTGTGTCTCTCTCTCTCTGTGTCTCTCCCTCTCTCCCTCCCTGTGTCTCTCTCTCTGTGTATCTCGGTCTCGAGTCTCGGGGTTGTGTTTGGGTCCTGGCGGGCCGTGTTGCTTTCTTTGGACAGAGTCATTTGCCCTCTCTCTGCGACCTCCTAGCCTCTTTTCAGAGGTTTATTTTTACTGGCCCCCAACACCAACACTCGTAATCGGGCCGCTACAGCCATTCCTCCTCCACTGTGACTGGACTGACTCCAGTATGTTGTTGGTGAGACTGTAAGAATGTGCTTACAGACTCTCTGAACTGTGGGACAGGGAGGGCGAGAGCTGACATGAGAGGTCAAGCCTCCTTTCCTGCCATTGTTCAGACTAACACATGCTCTGATGCAGGGAGCATGCATGTGTCACGCTACATGTGAACCGTAGCAACCCAATGCATCCAAGTGATGGTTATTGCTGACTGACACCCAATGAGGTATGACATCCGAGACATAGGAAGACTATTTTTACAGATTCTAAAAACCTGTGAAAGAGGATACCTCACGTATGCAGACAAACACGCACACATGTTGGAACACGCACCCACACAAACACACACACTGATTTGTATAGGGAAACCTCTGCACATTACACAGTCCAACATAATATACCATCTGCGTCCCAGACATAGTAGTAATGTATTCCTCCTCAGCAGACTCCTGTGGAGGTAGAGCCAGTTGGTCCTGCTCCCAGGGGACATACATGAAACTCCTTCGACTCAGCTGGACTTCCACAAATCACTGAGCATGACAAAAACCCTCACTGTCTCTCTCTCTCCTCTTTTCCTCACCCTCTCCTTTCTGTCCTTCTTGCTGCCCTGTCTCCTGAACCCATCTTTTTGCTTCCTATTGTCCTCTTTCTTTCTTTCTGTCTTTCCCCTGGGTGTCTCACTGTCTCTCTCTCTTTCCCTTTTTTTGTCTCCTCCCTCTCTCCCTGTCCCCTCCTTCTCTCCCTCTCTCCCTCTCTCCCCGTCCCCTCCCTCTCTCCCTCTCTCCCTCTCCCCTCCCTCTCTCCCTCTCTCCCTCTCCCCTCCCTCTCTCCCTCTCTCCCTCTCTCCCTCTCCCCTCCTTCTCTCCCTCTCTCCCTCTCATTCTCCTTTATCTCTTTCCATCTCTTTCTCGGTCTCTGTTTCTCTCTGTCTAATGGACAGGCCAGTTTCTGCTGGAGCAGTCTCGTCTGGCGGAGGCAGCAGAGATGGCAGAGAGAGCTGCAGATCTGGACAGCTCAGAGTTTGATGTGGTCTTCAGTGCCGCTCACATGCTCAGGTGGGTGTGACAGAGTATAAAAATGGTATTACAGTGTTTAAAGAGTGCCTGGTATTTTCACAAATGCTGCCCAATCATACTTTAATGAGTATCAATCAAATGTGTTTATAAAGCCTTACAAACTGTAGGTCTTCAGCGCATGTAGAGTTTCTGTTGGATGTATTCAGATGTCTTAGTCGTGAAAATAGCAGAAGGTGTCTCTGAAGGTTAATTCCTCGGTGATAGAGAGTTGGTTGCCAAGGCATTTCATCATTCACGACTCAATCCATATGGCATTGTGCCCGCTAACACTCTCAAAGACACTTCAGCTCTGACGTTTAATAAGATAATGGCAGTTTGCATGGAAACGGTCCTTTTTAAGTCGTTTGTATGGTTCAACTGGTTTTATAGTTAATATACAACACATGGAAACAGCGGTTGTAGTTTTGATTCATGCTAGTGACGTTTCAGTCCAGGGCTTGTAAAGAAACACAGGCATACCTCGGGTGCCGTTCGGCTTGGCAAGTCTGAGCACAGACAGCACATACATTTTATACGTTTGGAATAGGGGACTGCAAATCCTCTCAACTCACTGCAACTGGAGGAAGTATAGGAAACGACGTCTCTTAATTCCTTTTTGCTCTACATATCTGGAAAAGTAATTGAAGCTACAGCATCCTTCATCCAAAGTGTAGTGCTGCGGAGGATTTGAGAGTTATACGTCGACTGCTCGGCAAGGGGACTGCTGCTTGGATGTGGAGAGTAAAAACGGATAGACAAATCATCATATTCGGGCCCTCTTCGATATAAGCCTACTGCATCGAGGAAAAAACACCATGACATATTCACTCAACTAATCCTGTAATACGACACTCTTAGGACTGTGCTGAGACATTCTGATGCAGACATGTCTTTGGGTGTATTAATGCGGGTCAAAATGCACCTCTTACTCACTGTTCTGTATGGCAAATAAATAACTATTTGACACTTTGGATGCCACCAAATTATTGTCAACATCAAGCATTAGACTGGGAAAACTTACTTTGTTCTGAAACTCAGTGATCATTGGTCTTCATCCAGACTGTAGAAGTGGTTTGCCATATCCTTGTACACCCCGTGGCTCTTCTTGACAGAGACCAATAGGGGAGCACCAAGTTTGGACCCGTGAAAATCAAAGTCAAAGTCCTTACCTGTTGCATAGTGTCAGCGTTTCCTTCTCTTTGAAGAATTGTTCAAAGCCAAGCTCCAGATTCTCCCAACATTGTAGATTGTGTAGATTCTCTCAGATACAGTGGGAAACACCAACGCCTTCAAAAAGTTGACAGATTTAAATTAAAGACGTTGAATAGATGAAGAATGGATCTTAAGAGTCAGGCATGAATTTGATATGAATGGAATGATGAAGCACTACTAGCTAGTATTCCCAAGGCAGACTTTCCTTTATGCAAAGTTAATAGAGACATATTTCTCTGAGTCATACACCTTATGAATATGTCTGGAAAGACTTCTGCCTTTGTCTAATTAGCATTAACATATTAAGTGCAGTTAGTATCAGAAATATATGCAGCATAGTGTTTCAGAGTCATTTGAGGGAGTATTTTTCAGCATCAAAGTGCCATCAGGATCTCAATACTTTATGGGAAATATTAAATTATAATGAAAGAATGCTTCTCTATCCAATACATAACTCCTTCTGCCGTCATGTCACGGTAATACTGTCAGACTCTGTGTAAGACATGTGTAATGACGTCCTCTATTGCCCTTCCTCCTCTTGCCATGCCTCCCTCATCTCTGTATTTTACTATCTCCCTCTCCAGACAGGCCAGTCTAAACAAGGCAGCAGAGCGGCATTATGAGCGCGCGGCAAACCTCAGACCAGACGTGAGTACCTTGGCCCAATGTGCTTTTTTTACTCAAACTGGTGGACACGCACACACACACATACACACACTCCACCATTACATACAATCAGCCCTAGTCCACCATGACTGCTCCATCAATGCCTCCCATTGTTTGTTAGAACTGGAGAGCAGGATCTGGGTCTCTGATTCTATGGTTAGAGATGAAGGTAGAGCTCTCTCTCTGCAGCGCATCAATCAGTCCCTTCAAAGGGAGTGGATGCGTGGTGGAGTGCTATGAGAGAGAGGGTAATATAGAGTCATAAGGACGTGTGTTTTAGACAGGAGTAGATGAGGTCTCCCCTGGTCATTTGCCACGCTCACTGACTTATGCGCCATTTTGAGTCACGAGAGTTAGCTTGGAGGCTGTTTGAAGTCTGGAGAGTTAGCTTGGAGGCTGTTTGGAGTCTGGAGAGTTAGCTGGAGGCTGTTTGGAGTCTGGAGAGTTAGCTGGAGGCTGTTTGAAGTCTGGAAGCTGTTTGGAGTCTGGAGAGTTAGCTGGAGGCTGTTTGGAGTCTGGAGAGTTAGCTGGAGGCTGTTTGGAGTCTGGAGAGTTAGCTGGAGGCTGTTTGAAGTCTGGAGAGTTAGCTTGGAGGCTGTTTGGAGTCTGGAGAGTTAGCTGGAGGCTGTTTGGAGTCTGGAGAGTTAGCTGGAGGCTGTTTGAAGTCTGGAGAGTTAGCTTGGAGGCTGTTTGGAGTCTGGAGAGTTAGCTGGAGGCTGTTTGGAGTCTGGAGAGTTAGCTGGAGGCTGTTTGAAGTCTGGAAGCTGTTTGGAGTCTGGAGAGTTAGCTGGAGGCTGTTTGGAGTCTGGAGAGTTAGCTTGGAGGCTGTTTGGAGTCTGGAGAGTTAGCTGGAGGCTGGTTGAAGTCTGGAGAGTTAGCTTGGAGGCTGTTTGGAGTCTGGAGAGTTAGCTGGAGGCTGTTTGGAGTCTGGAGAGTTAGCTGGAGGCTGTTTGGAGTCTGGAGAGTTAGCTGGAGGCTGTTTGGAGTCTGGAGAGTTAGCTGGAGGCTGTTTGGAGTCTGGAGAGTTAGCTGGAGGCTGTTTGGAGTCTGGAGAGTTAGCTGGAGGCTGTTTGAAGTCTGGAAGCTGTTTGGAGTCTGGAGAGTTAGCTGGAGGCTGTTTGGAGTCTGGAGAGTTAGCTGGAGGCTGTTTGAAGTCTGGAGAGTTAGCTTGGAGGCTGTTTGGAGTCTGGAGAGTTAGCTGGAGGCTGTTTGAAGTCTGGAAGCTGTTTGGAGTCTGGAGAGTTAGCTGGAGGCTGTTTGGAGTCTGGAGAGTTAGCTGGAGGCTGTTTGGAGTCTGGAGAGTTAGCTGGAGGCTGTTTGGAGTCTGGAGAGTTAGCTGGAGGCTGTTTGGAGTCTGGAGAGTTAGCTGGAGGCTGTTTGAAGTCTGGAAGCTGTTTGGAGTCTGGAGAGTTAGCTGGAGGCTGTTTGGAGTCTGGAGAGTTAGCTGGAGGCTGTTTGAAGTCTGGAGAGTTAGCTTGGAGGCTGTTTGGAGTCTGGAGAGTTAGCTGGAGGCTGTTTGGAGTCTGGAGAGTTAGCTGGAGGCTGTTTGGAGTCTGGAGAGTTAGCTGGAGGCTGTTTGAAGTCTGGAGAGTTAGCTTGGAGGCTGTTTGAAGTCTGGAGAGTTAGCTTGGAGGCTGTTTGGAGTCTGGAGAGTTAGCTGGAGGCTGTTTGAAGTCTGGAAGCTGTTTGGAGTCTGGAGAGTTAGCTGGAGGCTGTTTGAAGTCTGGAAGCTGTTTGGAGTCTGGAGAGTTAGCTGGAGGCTGTTTGGAGTCTGGAGAGTTAGCTGGAGGCTGTTTGAAGTCTGGAGAGTTAGCTTGGAGGCTGTTTGAAGTCTGGAGAGTTAGCTTGGAGGCTGTTTGGAGTCTGGAGAGTTAGCTGGAGGCTGTTTGAAGTCTGGAAGCTGTTTGGAGTCTGGAGAGTTAGCTGGAGGCTGTTTGAAGTCTGGAAGCTGTTTGGAGTCTGGAGAGTTAGCTGGAGGCTGTTTGGAGTCTGGAGAGTTAGCTGGAGGCTGTTTGGAGTCTCATCTTTTGTCATTGTTTTATTTAACCCTTATTTTAAGTTGACTGAGAACACATTCTCATTTACAGCAACGACCTGGGGAATAGTTACGGGGGGGAGAATAACCAATTGGAAGTCAATGGAGGGACTGGGTAGGCTGTGTTATTCGTTTACCAGCCATTTTGGAGGGAGTTTTCATAGGGGATTTAAGTTGATATCCTCAGACAGTAAAGCTTTGTATGGTAAGTGCAACAGCTGTCCTTGGCACACACTCTTTCAATTGTTTCCTATAAAATCATCTTGTCTGTCTGTCCGTGTCTCGGTGTCCTTCACAATCAGTTTGTCTGTAACAGAAGTTAGTCGGTATGTCCGTGTCTCGGTGTCCTTCACAATCAGTTTGTCTGTAACAGAAGTTAGTCGGTATGTCCGTGTCTCGGTGTCCTTCACAATCAGTTTGTCTGTAACAGAAGTTAGTCGGTATGTCCGTGTCTCGGTGTCCTTCACAACAGTTTGTCTGTAACAGAAGTTAGTCGGTATGTCCGTGTCTCGGTGTCCTTCACAACAGTTTGTCTGTAACAGAAGTTAGTCGGTATGTCCGTGTCTCGGTGTCTTTCACAATCAGTTTGTCTGTAACAGAAGTTAGTCGGTATGTCCGTGTCTCGGTGTCCTTCACAACAGTTTGTCTGTAACAGAAGTTAGTCGGTATGTCCGTGTCTCGGTGTCCTTCACAATCAGTTTGTCTGTAACAGAAGTTAGTCGGTATGTCCGTGTCTCGGTGTCCTTCACAATCAGTTTGTCTGTAACAGAAGTTAGTCGGTATGTCCGTGTCTCGGTGTCCTTCACAATCAGTGTCTGTAACAGAAGTTAGTCGGTATGTCCGTGTCTCGGTGTCCTTCACAACAGTTTGTCTGTAACAGAAGTTAGTCGGTATGTCCGTGTCTCGGTGTCCTTCACAATCAGTTTGTCTGTAACAGAAGTTAGTCGGTATGTCCGTGTCTCTGTGTCCTTCACAATCAGTGTCTGTAACAGAAGTTAGTCGGTATGTCCGTGTCTCGGTGTCCTTCACAATCAGTTTGTCTGTAACAGAAGTTAGTCGGTATGTCCGTGTCTCGGTGTCCTTCACAATCAGTTTGTCTGTAACAGAAGTTAGTTGGTATGTCCGTGTCTCGGTGTCCTTCACAATCAGTTTGTCTGTAACAGAAGTTAGTCGGTATGTCCATGTCTCGGTGTCCTTCACAATCAGTTTGTCTGTAACAGAAGTTAGTCGGTATGTCCGTGTCTCGGTGTCCTTCACAATCAGTTTGTCTGTAACAGAAGTTAGTCGGTATGTCCGTGTCTCGGTGTCCTTCACAACAGTTTGTCTGTAACAGAAGTTAGTCGGTATGTCCGTGTCTCGGTGTCCTTCACAACAGTTTGTCTGTAACAGAAGTTAGTCGGTATGTCCGTGTCTCAGTGTCCTTCACAATCAGTTTGTCTGTAACAGAAGTTAATCGGTATGTCCGTGTCTCGGTGTCCTTCACAATCAGTTTGTCTGTAACAGAAGTTAGTCGGTATGTCCGTGTCTCGGTGTCCTTCACAACAGTTTGTCTGTAACAGAAGTTAGTCGGTATGTCCGTGTCTCGGTGTCCTTCACAATCAGTTCCCAGTCAGACAGTTGTATTTATTATTCAGTGTAATTCACTGAAAGGCCAAGGTCCTCTAATCCACACTCTCCAACAAGTCAAGGGTTTACACTCAGTCATTATTCGGAAGTAAAGCCCCTCTTGTCTTTGACATTTCGCTGTGCCTGTCTGCTTAGCGAATGTCAAGTCCTCAAATATCAACTTAATCCAAAAGCGTTTCGGGTCATGAAAAATTCAACATCTGTGGCCAGACGTGCTGGGAAAGACAATTTGTCAAAGGAGTGTACCTTCGAGAGAAAAACCAAAAACTTCAGAGTGCAACAGAGGATGACGGACAGAGTTACCACACGTCCTAATTCCTAATGGGCCGTTAGGTTTGACTGCATTTGTGTTTTGTTTTCTCTGTTCCTTAAACTATTCACAACCGCAAAGTTACTATCCCTAAACGCAGTACATACATTGTAGTTTCAAATAGAGTGTGATTAATGTGACAATGCCCATATACTATATTATCAGGCTTAGATTTGAATCTGTTATAACTTAAGTCTCTGTTCCACTGTTCCAGTCATCAGTTCAGTACATTTCCTCTGTGAGAGAGCGAGTAGCGAGTAGCCCTATGGAAAACCTATCAGAGTTGAATCGTGGAGCTCATGTCCATAACACTGTGTTAATATGCAGGTCAACCACCACCTGCTGAGAAAGACCATACTGTGTGTTGGGGAAATGGTGGGCAGCTTTTGCTGGGTGAAACAGAGGTCAGTTGGACTCTGATGGTGCCACAATGAAAGATCATTGTTGACCGTACACAGAGTGGTTACCATTTCTTGTTAGGCAGTTGATATTGGGTTTACTGAATTACTATGCGATGCAACACTGTTGAGTTCAGGGCACTTTCATTTCAATTCAGTTAGCTTTCTCCATCGTGCAAATCAAATTCCAAATTGAATGGAATTTAGATTGAAAATTATACTGTGGATATCCATTTTGAGGCAATGATATGTCCTGTGTGGCTCAGTTGGTAGAGCATGTTGTTTGCCGGCCAGGGTTGTGGGTTCAATTCCCACGGGGGACCAGTATGAAAAATGTATGCAGTCACTCTGGATAAGAGCGTCTGCTAAATTACGCAAATGTAAAAATGATGGTCAACAGCTACTGTCATCCTCGGGTAAAGGTTTTGTTTGGCTGTGTTTGGATGTGACCAGCCCCACCACATTATTCACCGCCTCAGCTTTAAGAGAGAGCGATCTCTGGCATGGGTTTCTGGCTCCAGTGAGTGTACACATGTAAACAGAGGACCCTGTAATGACTGTCTGGGGCGTCTCCAGTGTCTCACCCTGGGTGCTGTTTACAATGCTAGAGGACGTTAATCTATCTCCACCAGCCTCTGTCTGCTCAGCCTATAGAGAGCCATGGTGTCTCCTGTGACTCACCCTGGGTGCTGTTTACAATGCTAGAGGACGTTAATCTATCTCCACCAGCCTCTGTCTGCTCAGCCAATAGAGAGCCATGGTGTCTCCTGACCTGCAGTAGGAAGTTAACAGCCAAAGCAGAGTTTGGTTTCTATTGGTTTCAGTGGACAGTTTTGGTTCCAAGTGGCCTTGATGTTGCGTCTGGTTTCTTTATGAAGCCCTGTCTGGAAAGGAATAGGGCAAAGACTAGTTAGTGCTACAATACAGATGCCTTATTGATCTCTGGAGTTGTTAAAGTTAAAGCTGAAGAGAGTAAAACTTTGTACAAATAGAAAACTCACAGTAAAAGCTAACCACCTAAAGAGGCGTGTAAACTCCTATCTGGGGAAAAAACTTTAGTTGCATCTCAACTCCTTCAACCCCACAGTCGGGTTCACAGGCATGTGGAAATGTCCAGTCTGGAGGGTGCTGGAGAGCCAGAGGTGAGACTGGGATCTGGGTGTGTTTGCGGTGGCATACTGCAGGGCTCCGGAGCCCAGGCTAGAGATCCCTTTCCTCCATACTCAGTTATGACTCGGTGGTTTCACTTGGCCACATCAAAGGGCCATTTGATTAAATAGCACCCTTAAAAACACAGATACTGTACATGTGCTCACTTTCACTAATACACAAACACTCACACACAGGTACGTGTGCATACACACACCTACACACACATACGCGCATACACACATGCACACTCAAACACACACATGCACGCATGCACACACACACACACTGACTAGTGTATAAGTTCCTGGTGAGAACTGTAGCTCAAGACAAAATGAGTAACCTGCTCTGTTCCCATTAGCTTAGCTTAGTTGACGGCTGGAGAGACAGACTTTTATGGAATGATGAGCTTCAAGGCATATTGGCATAACCCTCTTTAACTCTGCGGAGAGAGACCAAAGTTGGAACTGAGTACAATTGAGCTGAACATCATATAATCTATCTGTGTTATGAGATTTCATACTGTGCCATGCAAGAAATCTCTGCATCCAGTAACATCCTCTCTGTCAAATAACCCTTCCTTCATACTGTATCTTCAACTAGTTCTACTTTATGGGAAATATACTGCTCTGTACTCTTCACAACATGGCGTCCAGTCCAACACAGATATCAAAACAATCTGTACTACTAACTTTTTTATTCATTCAGTTTCAAAGGTCATTGCACCACAGCTCCGTCAAGGTAAAAACTCTTTCTGAAATCAGACCAGCTAATGCGATGTCAAATGGGATCATTTAATGGCCATTTAATTAACTCAGCTTCAAGTCAAGTTAACAAAGCCTCGCTTTTAATCCATAGCAAAAACCTGGCAGGTCTCCTGTAAAACGTCTTGCATATGAGAATCTGCATTAAATAGAGGTCTTATGGGAGGGTGAATTTGAAAGAGTTTGCCAGGAGTTGAATTCAAGGGCATGTACTGTCTGAGACTACCTGATCGCTATACTGCATCTAGACCTATCCAGTAGGGTTATCACGAAGGAAAACACAAAGCAGATTCAACTATTTGGTCCTTTAAAAAAATGACTGTATGTAACATTGTTAGCTATAGCTTAGAAAAGCAACATGATTCTGGGTGACAATATAAGGTTGATTGTTTCCAACGTTACGACTGTTTTCCTCAAGAAATTAAGTATGGCCAACTTTTGAAATATTTTTTTAAAATAATAATTTATTACAAAAAGCACAAGGAAGGGGTAACATTAAAGTATTAGAACATGAAGGACAAACAATACAGCATCAAGACACTATCAAACATGTATCAGTCTTTCCGCAACAGAGCCATCCTTGTGAGGGTGTGTGTGCATGATAGTGATGTAAAATATATGTCATAGTTTCCTTTTTCATGAGCACAATCTTGTGAAACCCGAACCCTCCAAAATTCCCCCACAGTTCCCCAATAGCTGTCCCTCAACCATTCGAAACCCCTCCCACAGTCCTCCCCCCCCCGAAGAAATAAAGAAATAAAGGGGCGAAACTTTAGTTTTAGAAGTGGGGGGGACATAATTATAATATCAACATATTTATTTTGGATAAACGCTCCAAAAAGCCTACCCCGACCGCTTGGAGGCATCCGCATGGTCCTAAAGTACACCGTTGCCTTATTTTGCATCACATTCCAATTATAAAACAGGGGGGGACAAAAAGGCAATTTCAGAATGTGGGGGAGACGTCTCCAGTGAAAGTTGTACCCCTGGCTTCATGTTTTGTTTCCTTGTCACGATACCATTGAATTTTGTGATACTGGTACCGTGACAACCTTACCAACCAGACAAACAGTCTATACTGCATCTAGACCTATCCATCGTAGAAGAGAGCCTACCACTCCTTAGGGACTTTGCTAACATCATTATAAATGTTAACCCGGCATGACATAAACACTTGGCATTTGAGCAACCTCCGGAAACCACAAACATCAACAAGAGTTTGACCCCACCAGCCATTAACCACATTCTTTTGAGCAACAGCAATATCTTTCTAAAGACTTAATTTTGTCAGAACATCACCTAATCCACAGTGTAACACGCATATGTTAATCAAGTCCCTCTCCCTTTCCTCTCTCCCTCATTCCCTCGGTCTCCCTCTTTTCCAGTACCCGGCGGCCTTGATGAATCTGGGCGCCATCCTCCACCTGAATGGGCGGCTGCCTGAGGCAGAGACCAACTACCTGCGGGCGCTGCAGCTCAAGCCTGATGACGTCATCACCCAGTCCAACCTGCGCAAGTTGTGGAACATCATGGAGAGGCAGGGTCTGAGGACCACGCAGGGGCCTTGAACCCTCAAAGACACAGGAAATTGCCCCAAGTGAGGTCCCCTTAATAGGAGTGAAGGACCTAAAAAGAGGCGGGAAACCCCAGGAATGGAGCAAATAGAGATCAGGGGATTGGTGTGCCTCAGGGATGAATACCGAGGCCAACCCAATCTGTTTGAGATCAGTAGTCTCATTGGAACGGTAGTAAGGGAAGGCCTGAGGGTTTCTTGGGCCGATATGACGACCTGAGCTGGGTCGAAGGACATTCGAGTCACATCAGGATGGGAGAGGTTAGCTACACAAGTCAACACAGCAAGGATGAGAACCCTTGGCTACTCAGAGGCAGTCTTACTGAGGTCACAAGGCAAGGACTGGGATAGTCCTCATTAGACAACAAAAAAACATTCCTAAGACGAAAGCTGAGGGGTTACGTGATGACTCGTATCTCTGGGCCCATTTTTATTTATTTACTTTAATTTAAAATTCTCCCTCCGAGACCTGTATGTATTCCAAAATAACTTAATTTGAGTTAGGATGTGACTACGGAACAGAAGTCATAATTCTACTCCATTTGATGATATCATGAGGGCTTTGGGGGCCAAACATTGTACATGCTGTTGATGCACGATAAACAAGTTGGCCTGAATATTTGCGTTACATACAGTATAGTACGGTCTGGGTTTAATGCTGATTGCACATAAAGTTTCCCTGCGCTTATCATGACAGTGATAAATTCAAGAAAAATTTCCAGTCAAAACCATAGAGTCCAATAAGTCAAAACTACAAATTATTCCATCAAGGATGCCAACATATCCAAGGCACAACATTTATTCACGCCCAACAGTAGGTATTTTTAGACTGTGCTAAAGGTGTACATTGTCTTATGTATCAGGATATCCAGCAGACAAGTTCTTCCTGATGCATGTTATCTATTTTAATGTAATATAATTAAGAGGTTTTATTTCATTTCATCAGAAGATTATTAACTTATTGATTTGCGTTTACTGTCTGTGTCAACACCAACACACACACACACACACACACACACACACACACACACACACACACACACACACACACACACACACACACACACACACACACACACACACACGGGTTGATCTAATTCTACAGAAAAAACAAGTGGAGTTCTTAAGCAATTTGTCCCTGCTCAGGGATATCAGGTGGTGTGCTACTGTCAACCAGGCTCTGCTAGCAGTGAAAGAGTTTACTAATTGATGGTAAGAGTTCTTTTTTTTTAAAGATGGTTGTGTTTGTTTAAAAGATGGGGGATTTGTAGATTTTTGTCCTGTTCATTATTATATAATTCATGTTAATTATGTTCCCTGTATTCCATAATAAAAAAACACCTTCGGACCTTGAGTGGGTTAATTCATTGTGGTATCATCAGATTTTGTCTAGAGATTTAACATTTCACATCTACATTTTATAGAAAGGACACCCATTTCACATCTACATTTTATAGAAAGGACACCCATTTCACATCTACATTTTATAGAAAGGACACCCATTTCACATCTACATTTTATAGAAAGGACACCCATTTCACATCTACATTTTATAGAAAGGACACCCATTTCCTCATCTACATTTTATAGAAAGGACACCCATTTCACATCTACATTTTATAGAAAGGACACCCATTTCACATCTACATTTTATAGAAAGGACACCCATTTCACATCTACATTTTATAGAAAGGACACCCATTTCACATCTACATTTTATAGAAAGGACACCCATTTCACATCTACATTTTATAGAAAGGACACCCATTTCAGTCTTCATTTGAGTTGGTCCCAATAGATAGTGGAATTCTGTCTAAAATAGTTAGAATCTTCTGACTTCAGAGGGAGGGGAATCTTGTGAATAATTTAGTAATACATCTCTCTATCTACACTTCTCTTGACTACTCTTAGTTTCCATGGAGACCTCTTGACAGAGAGGAGAGAGTTAGGGTTGAGTAGAGATGATTCCTATCTCATCCATTTTAGAGAACATCCTCTGGTGTGTTAGTTTGAGAGTATACATGCAGCTCTTCAAAATATGACAATATGTTGACCAACACACACACATGCAACTCTGAACACAGAAAGTAGACAAATCCATGTGAAAGCAAACTATTGATGAGGACTACTTTTTTTAAACTAAATATTTGACTGAGTCAGGAGACACTGTCATTAGGAGTGGTAGAGTCAGACTGAGAGACACTGTCATTAGGAGTGGTAGAGTCAGACTGAGAGACACTCATTAGGAGTGGTAGAGTCAGACTGAGAGACACTGACTGCCATTAGGAGTGATACAGTTGGACTGAGAGACACCGACTGTCATTAGGAGTGGTAGAGTCAGACTGAGAGACTGCCATTAGGATTGATACAGTTGGACTGAGAGACACTGACTGCCATTAGGAGTGGTAGAGTCAGACTGAGAGACTGCCATTAGGAGTGATACAGTTGGACTGAGAGACTGCCATTAGGAGTGATACAGTTGGACTGAGAGACACTGACTGTCATTAGGAGTGATACAGTTGGACTGAGAGACTGTCATTAGGAGTGATACAGTTGGACTGAGAGACTGCCATTAGGAGTGATACAGTTGGACTGAGAGACACTGACTGCCATTAGGAGTGGTAGAGTCAGACTGAGAGACTGTCATTAGGAGTGATACAGTTGGACTGAGAGACTGCCATTATGAGTGATACAGTTGGACTGAGAGACACTGACTGCCATTAGGAGTGGTAGAGTCAGACTGAGAGACTGTCATTAGGAGTGATACAGTTGGACTGAGAGACTGCCATTAGGAGTGATACAGTTGGACTGAGAGACTGCCATTAGGAGTGATACAGTTGGACTGAGAGACTGCCATTAGGAGTGATACAGTTGGACTGAGAGACTGCCATTAGGAGTGATACAGTTGGACTGAGAGACTGCCATTAGGAGTGATACAGTTGGACTGAGAGACTGCCATTAGGAGTGATAGGGTAGGTACATGGAATAGGGGAACATTACATATTTATTATCTATTGTGTAACATCATACCTTTGAAGGAGCGAAGGATCACCATTGAGGATTAGCATTGTGGCTTCGTCCAACTTGAACACTTTTCATCAACATTGACTGGGAAATATAAGGTAACAGAGCTATAGCCCTTCTTTTCCATGGGAAAAGGTTTAGCTAAAGTTCAAGACTGAAAGGCAATATGGGTAGAAAGTGGAGGAGGCCAAGAAAAAACAAACAAGAGAAGAAAAAAAGTCATCAAAATGTCAGAGATACAGCTAGTAGCCCAAATATATATATCACACACACAAAATAGTGTCTTCAATGTGATAAACTATTCAGAGTAACATGAAAGTGTCTCCCGACCCCTGTAGAGTGTAGAGAGAGGAAATAGAGTGGTCTAGTTCTCTCAGTGTGGCTCCATCTCAATGTGAATCTGTGTTTCCCAGGTTACGTGAGTTCAGCTTTGATGCACTCTCTTCCTCCTTTCCGTGTGGCTGACCTCACTATGTGAGGACCGGAGGAGACATTTCCAGTCCAACAACAGCACTTCAAACACAGCAGCAAAAATTGTCTGGTAATGTAGAAATGAGGATCCTGTTCAAGGTGAATTTCATGCTGAATGCCATGTTGCATCGACACTGATAATAAGACTCTACAGATTAGGTTTACTCTGTGTCCGGGAAACCCTCAGTCCTGGACTGAAAAGCATCTTCAATGGAAACTCTCCATTTATTGAGGTTTTTAGTCCAGGACAAGGTTTATCTGGGTCTGGGAAACCTGCCCTGATTGTTTTAGGACCTGCAAACTCAAACCCTTTCAGAAGAGATTGTATTTCAGATGTTTCTATACTTCCATGCTTGTTCCAATGAGAACAGAAATGTGTCACCTCACCTAAACAGTTTAGGACAGAGGTATCCTAGAATTTACTAAATTCATTTTTGTGTGATATTTGTTGATATGTAGCTTGTTGTGATGAAATGCAAGGCTTGATTTGGTTTAAACTGTGTGCATACTGTTTAAGTGAACATTTGGCCTGACAAGGAAATGGTTTTGAACTCAAATAAATGTTGTGGTTTAGTCAGAGTGAAAACTTATAATTTACAAAACACTGAAGTGATTTCATGGACCAATTCAGAGCAAAATATGCAAAATAAAAACAAAACAATGAATTGGCATGTCCAATTCATTTGAAGTTTTAATTCCATTCCAGTACAGCAGAGTGACTGCCCTGAGTTGACAGAAATCGAGCATTTTAGCATCTCATCTTCAAACATGGAAAGGGGCCTACAGGTGCGCATCAAGGTCAACAGCGACCTCTACTGCCAGTGCTCTGAAAATCTTTTTTTACTAGGCCACAACCTTTCCTACTGTAGGCTAACGAGTCTGGCTAACACCTAACTTTCAAAATCCTCCTGCGTCAGAGTCTGGAATGGCTCTTTCATGTGTTGATAATGAAGAGGGCTGTGTTGACTCGTTGGTTCTCCTCCTCGTCTTTCTCACTCAAACACCCACAGTCCCTGAGCGCCGCCCTATTCCGACACCACCACAATAGCCTAGTACACAATCCATCGTACTAGAAATGATTTCCATTGAGAATGGACCACTGTTTAAAACAACAGTATTCCAATGACAGACTGACAGTTCATATTGCACATGGCAACTCATTGTAGGTCACTCTGTCTCCATCTTTATTTCAATAGTACTGAATTAAGTACTCTGGATATATCTGATTGGGATCAAATATGACAAAAATTCTGGGATACATGACATTGTCCACACAACTGTCATGGAAGTTGATAGCACTTTTGTCATCAGGCTTGAGGTAATCTGTCTTTCCCAGTGTAGTTTTCCCAACTATCACCTTGCACAGAAACATTGTTTTGGTCTTTTGGCTACTGAAGCCTTCTGGTGCCTCACCAAACAGAGGTACTGGATCAGTGTTCCATGGACTGTACTTATCTGCATATGAGGCAAATCTTGCAAAGTAGGTTCCTACATAAAAGGAAGAAGAGGGGTAATAATGGGGTTACTGTACCAGATAGATTATACCTGCTGTCATACATACTATATTAATTTATAGCCTGTTTCATCATCACTTACCTTTTCCAAGAATATGGCCGTTGATACCAGCTAACCTGTTGTCAAAATTGTATGTACAAATTGAGTGTACGTTGCTGACTTTTGTTCCATGAAACAGCTTCTCCTCCTTGACCTCTGTAACACCTTGAATCCTTCCCAACTGAATCTTTTTCCTTTAAAAAGACAATCACCATGGTTGTTAAAAAGGCCTTCCTGCTCCTCTCCTCTCTACATAACTCCCCTCACAGTCCCTTTAGTTTCCCTTCAGTCCCATTAGTTCGGCTGCTCAGCCTACCTAAATTATCCCTCACCCATCATAGAACTGACATTCGCAACCAATATGAGCATCTGGACACTGCACCCGCCCACTCAGGTCAGAGTATTATCGTAGTCCGAAGGGAGAAGACGCATGTTTCTGACAACTTTTAGTTGTCGACAGTAACACGAATGTCTGAATGTTGTGTGTGTATCGAAATGCAGGGGGTTTATTAGGGGTTTTACATGCTGTGTAATTTAAACGTTTTTATTTAACCTTTTAACTAGGCAAGTCAGTTAAGAAAAAAATCTTATTTACATTGACGGCCTACCCCGGCCAAACACTAACCCAGACACCGCTGGGCCAATTGTGCGCCGCCCTATGGAACTCCCAATCACGGCCAATTGTGATACAGCCTGGAATCGAACCAAGGTCTGTAGTGATGCCTCTAGCACTGAGATGCAGTGCCTTAGACCGCTGTGCCACTCGGGAGCCCCAAAAATAATGGTTAATTACCATTAATTACTTACTGTTACTTTGATAGCTTTCAGACATATGTTCTACTGTTACTATTCTGTAATGTTCAAGTTGCCAATACTGCTTTGCCTATTGTTTATCATATGTAGTATTATTCCGTACAGCCAAAAGTGGTATTACATTGGTTGCACAAGTACTTTTGCAGAAGTGGTTTAATTGTTGTTTTGGTAAACAGTCTTTTGCATGCACACGCTACCACATCATTTTCCATAGTGGCTTCAACATCATGTTCTAACCGGACAGCACTATAGAGGACAGAACCAAACCAATCAGTTAGAAGTATATCGCGGGTGAGGGCATTCACAGCCGACCGCTCAGACAGGTGAGGGCATTCACAGCCGACCGCTCAGACAGGTGAGGGCATTCACAGCCAACCGCTCAGACAGGTGAGGGCATTCACAGCCGACCGCTCAGACAGGTGAGGGCATTCACAGCCAACCGCTCAGACAGGTGAGGGCATTCACAGCCGACCGCTCAGACAGGTGAGGGCATTCACAGCCGACCGCTCAGACAGGTGAGGGCATTCACAGCCGACCGCTCAGATGGGTGAGGGCATACCAGCCAACCATTTTCACGTGGATTTAGCGACCAATAGTTTTTACAATGGTGAATACAATACCAATAGTGATAGAATACCACCAAATTAGATAGGAAATGTATACTGTACTACATCCATCTATTTCTGGAGAAATTATAATAATATTATGATGCTGATGATGATGTAAATTAGAATTCCTCTTACCTACAGTAAAACTCCCAGAGGTCCAGGTTCTGTATTCTACAGATGGATTTGATGCGTCTGTCTAGTTCTCCATCCTTTAAGCAGCCTGCCACATAATTATATTCATCTGTGTCTCTCTTCAGACAGAACACCTATGGGTTAATGATGGAAATGAAATCATACTCAGATTACAAACAAACTCAGGATAAATGATAAGTAAACAAACATGTTATATTATTGCAGAATAATGGACTACAGTTTGAATATATACTAGATACTACTTCTAACGTCTGATGTGATTGAGTTAGCAACAACTTGCCCTTTAGATGATCCCATTTTGCACTGGACATATATTACTTTGTGTTCCCAAATAAATAATAAAGAGATGACAAAGACTGAGATGTAGTACATTTGTTTTCGTTTTCTAACTTTATTTTTTATCTGCACCTGATAGGGGTATTTGGGGTCCACCGCTTCCCAGTGTGTGGGCACTGGACTAACACAAGAGCATCTAAACGAGAAACAAAATACACAACGTTATGTTAAAAGTAACCAAGCCACCAGTGAGTTGGTTTCACTTTCATTTCTCAGTAAGTGAGAGTATGTGTTGCCTAAAGGTGGAGCAATACATTTCAGAGACATGTTTGATCTGGATCAATTCCATAACGTATTGAACCCCAGTGAGTCTCACCTTCCACTATTCCCAGTGTTGTGAGTGTTGTTGGATCGTTTGATTGGCGTCTGCTTCCTTGTTTTGATGTCAGTCAGAACCATCTCTGGAAATCAAATAGTCAGTGCTATCAGTTCACAACATAAATAGTCAGTGCTATCAGTTCACAACATAAAACCTTTGATGTGAAAATAAATACTGTATGCTATTATTGTGGATGCGGGTTGATAGGAATCAAGTAAATACCAGCGAAATCCAGCTTGTTGATGCCTCTGGATGTGGATATCTGTAAGACTCCTTTAGGATTTATTCTGTAATACCTTTCAATGTCCTGACTGGTCAGAGAGTTTCTTTCCATGTGATCATTCTGACAGAAAAACACCATTTATAAGACAAAGCAAAGTCTCAAACATGTAAGAGATGGACCACTGGGCACAGACGTCAAGTCAACGTCGTAGTGGGAGATTAACTCTAGACTGACAAAAGAGACAGCTACCTCAAACATGTGCCACGTTCCCCTCGTGTCCAGGTAGAACCAATGCCATGGATTTGTTTTGTAATCTGTCATAACAGGCATGTCTGAGATGTCCATGTCCTCAACTTCTGAAATGCTTTTTGATTGAGTCCACATCTACATCAGGACAGCAAACCCACACATCTTATTTACTGAAACACCACTTCAATTTGGCTTGATAAAATACTAGGGAAAATGTTACTTTACCTTCTCCTGAGGTTTTGTTTTGTAGTAAAGGTGAATGGTACTGTAGCTATCCAAGATTCACCTGCCACTCCTGACCTGGTTCAGCACTGCTTGAACATGCTGTAGTAAAAACACCAGTCAAACCACACCCTCTTAAAGGAGGACGTCCTTGTCTGAAAGTCTGGTGTATGACTCTCACCTGTGGATTCAAATAAATCAGCTTTTTGGATGGAACGTCTGAGTCACCAATAAAGTTGGAAAAAAAAGTAAAGTCAGACTTGTTTTGCATACACAGTTGAAGTCGAAGGTTTACATACACCTTAGCCAAATACATTTAAACTTAGTTTCGCAATTCCTGACATTTAATCCTAGTAAAAATTCCCTGTTTTAGGTCAGTTAGGATCACCACTTTTATTTTAAGAATGTGAAATGTCAGAATAATAGTAGAGAGAATGATTTATTTCAGTTTTTATTTATTTAATCACATTCCCAGTGGGTCAGAAGTTTACATACACTCAATTAGTATTTGGTAGCATTGCCTTTAAATTGTTTAATTAGATGTCCTAACCGACTTGCCAAAACTATAGTTTGTTAACAAGACATGTGTGGTGTGGTTGATAAACAAGTTTTAATGACTCCAACCTAAGTGTATGTAAACTTCCAACTTCAACTGTATGCAACACAAAACGTAGTTCCTTTCTTCATTTTGTTGTCACTGCTCCATGATGTTCCAGTCAAGACTGGAGGAACTCACTCATTCTGCTAGTTACCATTTTTTTTAAATGTGTGCATTTCCTTCTTATCTAAACGGATTGTATTCTTGAAATCTCCTGACGATGTGTATTATCCTCACTAAGAAAAGACAATTGTTCAACCCCCCCCCGCCCCAAAAACAAAAAAGACTAACTCACAATGACTTCATATGAAATGCACTAAGTTTTGCGGCATGGTTATATCATATCTGAGGGGATATCAGTCAATCCCATGCCTCAACAACATTTGAAAGTCAAATACGATTGAACAGAAATGTATGGTGTAATCTTGTGTTGTACTGCAGCCATGTGGCCATTTAGATGCACTCAGCATTTCATTTCCCTCCATTGTTTCCCTATCGCTTAACCTTCAATGATCCTTAGTAGTATTTGCAGGAAATAGATAGATAAAATAATGCCCACCTTGCATTCAACATGACTCTCTCCGGTAAACATACACATATAACATTTGTGTTTATTTACAGTGTATTACAACAGTAGGCCTAAATCAAGCCCATATCAAGTTTATACATCAAAGCAGAGGGCATGAAGTACTGACCAACATTATGACTTTAAATGAACATGAAAATACTGTCATTATGACATAGTTTGACACCCTCTCATTAAGAGGAAAGACCATTTGAATTCAGCTCAAGAAAATCTTCATGGGGGTATTTCCTTCTTGAACAATGTACAATGTGCAGAATGAGGGAGGTAGATTGTTTAAGGGGTAAGAGAGTGCTTATCATGCATATATCAACTACATACAGTACACATATACAGGTAGCCTACTGCATTGTCAGATCGTGGTACCAATAGCGGTGAAGGAGAAAGCAGTAGATTTTAAGACATATTGGCCTTTAAAAGCCATCTTGGCCGAAGGTCTTGGCCTCAGTTAACTCAGGCAATCAATCACTTGACTTGCACAAATGGTCCCCAAAGAAATTCATCCAGTTTCTTAGTTTAGCAACACTAGCTAGGCCTATATCCTAGCTTTCATTTAGAAAATGCATCTGCAACAGTACAGTACACAGAGACTAGCTGACTATAAGCCTCATGCATGATATGATGTGATAGTACAACTGCAGTGTTTGCATTGTCTGTTCAGTTAGAATTGGAGCAACTCTATGTGAAATCTATCTAGTTTTCCTAGAATTCAAATTTCTTTGGTAACTATATTTGTTATATATACAGTACCAGTCAAAAGTTTGGATACATCTACTCATTCAAGGGTTTTTCTTTATTTTGACCATTTTCTACATTGTAGAATAATAGTGAAGACCTCAAAACTATGAAATAACACATATGGAATGATGCAGTAACCAAATAAGTGTTAAACAAATCCAAATATATTTTATAATTGAGATTCTTCAAAGTAGCCACTCTTTGCCCCGATGACAGCTGACCGGTGGAAATCTGTCCATTGGTCTGATGAGTCCAAATTTTAGTCCACATTTTTGTTACAACCGCTGTGTCTTTGTGAGACAGAGTAGGTGAACGGATGATCTCCGCATGTGTGGTTCACACCGTGAAGCATGGAGGAGGAGGTGTGATGGTGCATTCCTGGTGACACGGTCTGTGATTTATTTAGAATTCAAGGCACACTTAACCAGCATGGCTACCACAGCATTCTGCAGCGATATGCCATCCCATCTGGTTTGGGCTTAGTGGGACGATCATTTGTTTTTAACAGGACAATGACTGTATAAGGGCTATTTGACCAAGAAGTAGAGTGATAGAGTGCAGCATCAGGTGACCTGGCCTCCACAATCACCCAACCTCAACCCAATGGAGATGGTTTGAGATGAGTTGGACCGCAGAGTAAAGGAAAATCAGCCAACAAGTGCTCAGCACATGTGGGAACTCCTTCAAGACTGTTGGAAAAGGATTCCGTCATGAAGCTGGTTGAGAGAATGCCAAAAGTGTGCAAAGCTGTCATCAAGGCAAAGGGTGGCTACTTAGAAGAATCTAAAATATATTTTGATCATGTTTAACACTTATTTGGTTACTACATGATTCCATATGTGTTATTTCATAGATTTGATGTCTTCACTATTATTCTACAATGTAGAAAATATTACAAGAACAGATTACTGTACAGTTACAATGAATATATCCCTTATACACAGTACCAGTCAAACGTTTGGATACACCTACTTATTCAATGTCTATCTATGAAATCAGGTCCTTGTATACAGGAGTAGGGCAAGTCAAACATTTGTTGACTTTATGATGGTGACTTCACTTGTAATAGTGAGTTATTGCATCCTGGTCACCAAAGTAGTTATTCAGTCTACATCCTCATTAGAAGTGTGTTGAACTTTTCAGCTTTGCTTGACTATGGTCATGTTGGACCCAAACAGTCAAAGGAAAAGAAAAAAAGAATACCTGCACACTGTTAGAACGCTCCCGAAACGTATTCGCAACGTTTCGACAACACAAGGTGATCCTGCCTTGAAACATTGCTAATCCATTTCGGGAACACTCAAACAGTGTGCAGTTACTTTTCTGTTTTTCAAATAGGCCACCTCTCGCCCTCTCCGACCCACAAGTCTCTAAACACAGTAAATAGACAAACCACTCTTTACGAACTCTACAGCTTTTATAGAAACATAGTCTTCTTGTATGGTCTTCCTTGTTCTGCCATAGTAATCCATTAAGGCACATCTTATGATCCAAGTCCCAGTCAGGCCTTGAATCAAACAGTGGGAAGTCATCATGGTCGTCCATTAAGTCCCTCCTCTCTCGTCCCCCTCCCCTGATGTCTCTGAATCCCAATCCCGTCCTGGTAAAAAAAAATCCACCCCCTGTACATTGTGTGATAACGTCCCTGATCACCCCATAGGCGTCAGTAGAACTCAATCAGATACTCTGGGTAAATCTGGTTGCAGTCGAAGATGACGTAGATCTTTGGGTTGGCGAGGTCGTCCACACAGCTGTCAAAGAAGTTGCTGTAGCTCATGTCCTTGGATGGAGGTCGGCAGAACAGCGGATTGCCTAACGTGGACTCGCCGACCAGCACTCTGGCCAGGAACATGGTCTTATATGGAGGCTCGCTTGAAAATATCGGCGGGGCTAGTCCGTGCTTCTGCAAGGCAAAGTTATGTTTCCCCGTCGTAAGGCAGAATTTGCTAGAATACTTGGCGTCTCGGGCGAAATAACTCCCTGAGAAATGATGGGAAGGACAGTATTAGAATGCTATGTTTGAACAGTTGAAACTACTGTTGCAAAATTCTGGGAACTTTGCCAAAATTCCCAGGTTTTCCAGAAATCAAAGTTGGAAGATTCTTGGAATCAGGCAGGAATAGACAGGAATAAACAGGAAATCCAGGAATATTCTAACCGGGATTTTTGGAAAACCGTGAAATTGTGAGAAAGTTACGATTTCATGACACAACACAAGTGGAATCTACCTCTGCCATAGACGTCCCCATGGCTCCCAGTTAGCCGCCAGTCAAAGTTATATGTGCATATAGCCTGCACGTTGCTGTGGCCTGTGCCATGAAATAACATTTTCTCCTCAATGTCCACAACTCGCTTTATCTTGCGCAATTGTTGTTTTTTCCTTTAGTAATTGGAGTAAAAACACAAAAGCATTGATCAGTCTCAGCATTTAGGTTAAGCATGTTTTCCAACCAAAATATCTCTAAGAAGTTATCGAAAAAGGTCTACCTATCTAATTCAAACCATCATTCCAAACTGGGATTCTAGGTGCTATCATCAAAAGAATTTAGATACTAAACTATACTAACATCATTATAATACCTTATAATACCACACACACACACACACAGCTCTACCTGCAAAAGAACTCCCACAGATCCAGGTTCTGTATCCTCTGAATAGATTTGATAGGGTGACACATGGTCCTTTCATAGAGTCTGACCACTTCCTTGAATTCATAAGTATCTCTGGCCAATGAGACGAGCTGAAATAAAGATCCTATTAAATTACTGGTATTCTAATTCCTAATTCTACAAGCTGAAAGAGAATAGTCAATCAGACATGGGTATACTGCAAATCAATGACACACAGTGTTTTAGTTAGAAAGAAACAAACTGGCTAAAGAGGGTCATGGAGTAGGTAGATACATTGATAACACTTTACTTAAAGGTCCAATAAAGCTGTTTTTATCTCAATATCAAATCACATTTTCTGGGAAACAAATAAGTACCTTACTGTGGATTTTCTTTCTATTAATATGGTCAAAAATAAACAAAAATAGCTTCTTAGCAAAGAGAAATTTCTCAAGCAAGAATTGTGCTAGGAATGTCTGGAAGTGGTCTGAGTACAGAGGGGAAAACTGAAAACTAGCTGCTATTGGCAGAGAGATTTGGAACTCTCTTTCTTATTGGTCTATTAACATATTTTTCACCTGGTGACATCACAAGGAAGGCCAAAACTCCATCCCACCAAAACAGGCAGAAATTTCAGGCGGTCTTTTCAAACAGTTCTTACACTAAAAGGGCATTATTGTAATTTTACAGTATTATTCCATCCTCATAGTGTTGAAATATATTCAAAATACAGGAAAACAGGTTTTCGACTGCACTTGGCCTTTAAAGGTAGTCAGCAATGCAAAAAGTAAATAGCAATATCGGGCCGATTTCCACAACAACTAAGAGAATTGAAGTGCAAGGCGAAACCTCTCCACTGTTGTCCCACAGCGATCACGTTGTAGAAGATTGACGTGCCGCCCTGCACATGTGCAGATACACTGTGATACTCTGTCAGTGCATCATCTTGCACCGCACTCATCTGCAACATCTGCAGTGCTACTCGTGGCAACGTCATGTCTCTGAATATCAGTTGAACACTGACAGGTATAATGCATTATAAGACATGTCATAAGCATGTATTACTCTACTTATAAAGGGAACATGACTAGGTCTTGAGCAGGTAATGACTAGGTCTTGAGCAGATAACATGACTAGGTCTTGAGCAGGTAATGACTAGGTCTTGAGCAGATAACATGACTAGGTCTTGAGCAGGTAATGACTATGTCTTGAGCAGATAACATGACTAGGTCTTGAGCAGATAACATGACTAGGTCTTGAGCAGATAACATGACTAGGTCTTGAGCAGATAACATGACTATGTCTTGAGCAGGTAACATGCTGGTTAGGAGTTACCGGTATTTCTACCCCTGCCCCATTCAGATAGTAAGCTGAACCGGGCAAAAGACGGGTAAAGCTCTCTGTCTGAAAGAGGTACCGATGGGGTCACCCACGGGCATGTAGCCACACAGCATATTGTCCACACACATCCTTTTCCCTTACCTGATAAGGCTCGTCTGTATTTATTCTCTCCCAGTGGCAGGGCACCGGCAGGGCCAGATTATCACAAATGAACCTGGGCGAGGGTGACAGATGCATATACACAATTCAGACATATACGGTACAGGTCATGTCTGGGTCCAACTGCTGGGTGGTTATTATGACAATGCCCTTAGTTACACATCCTTTTATTTTCACCCAAAATGTAGCACAACATGCATAAGGTTTAACGATATAACAGGTGATGCTTCTAACCCCACAATAGACTAAAGTAAGCTCCGGGAAGTAAGCTCCAGGAAGTGAAACTGACCACAGAGCCAATGGAGAGCACTCAGAACTCTGTATTTCTTAGTTATATAGTTACAGGCCTGTGGGCTACCTGCATGTCTGAGTTATTTATACAGCTACATGCCCGTGGGTGACCCCATTGGTACAGCTCAGACTCACCTAAAGCCAGTGGCAGAGTGGAATGCCCGTTTGATTGGCCGTTGTTTCCCGGTTGTGACATTGATCTGCTTCATGACTGGTTGTGAAACAAAGACAAACAAAGATCAGCCAATTAGAGACGGACTCCAACATATCCAATGATTGTAAATGATACTGTATAGATGTGTGCCAGTACTGTAGTGTTCTTGCTACCTGAGAAGTCCAGTCTGTAGGTGTACTTGGCGGTGTAAAACTCCATGACACCGTGTTGATTCCTGCTGTAATTCTGTTCTATCTGCTCACTGGTCACAGAGCATGCAGCACTTGGATCAATCTGCCACAACCAGAACAAATTGCAAATGAGACTGGGATGGGTAGAGTGAGTGAGGGGATGGGTGGATGGATGCAAAAAATGGGGGGATGGAGGGATGGAATAATGAAGGAATGGATCGATAGATCAAGTAAGAGGATGGATTGATGAGGAATGCATAGGTGGAGTGATATGTCCTGTACCTCAAACATGTGCCACACTCCACATTCAGCTAGGTAATACCAGCACCAGACAGCCTCTGACGTGTCCATCTCCTCCACCATCTCTGAGGACTCCTCCTCAGGTGCCCTTATGGCAAACATGCCTGGACCTGGGAAGAGCAGTATACAATGTCATTGCATTGGCTTATAGTGGATAGTGGATGAGGAGTATGCTAGGTTTATCTTCAGCATGACATTTCTTATTTTTAAATATCTGTTTTCATATTTCTCGGTAATTTGCTTGCATCTATGAACAATACCTATGTGAACTGCACCAATATGTTTCCAACAACAGCATTAGGTTCTTCCTGGTTGGCAGAAGAACAGTCTGCCGACATGTCATCAGCTTGTTGCAAATTCTCTGCACCCCGAAGTGGATGTGTGTCTACATGTCAAATAGACGAACACAATTCACTAAGCTGCTATCAAAAACATCAATATGTTTATCACATCGGGTATATATATATATATTCTATAGGAAATATAACTAGCTACTAGCATGAAATATAGCAGGCTATCTTACCGGTTTATCGAGCGATTAGCCTGCCTCAGTCCTAGCTACTGCGTTAAACCTTTTCTAGAATTGGCAATCACATATTCCAGCTAACCCCATTTCGCCCAGTGCTGCAAAATCGTATTTAGCACCCAGCATCGAGAGATTTTTTGTAGAATTATGCGAATGCATTCGCGTTTCTCTTCCGATTGCTATGTTTACATTCGTTTCCTGGTAGCAAAAAAAAACGTCACAGAGCACGTCATAATTCCAAGTCGCTCCCACTGAGGTATTATGCCGCGTCAGGAACAAACATGTTCCAAAACAATTTACCTCTAGGCGTAAATTGGTTCCTTGAATTGAAATGTATCTTATGTGTTTGTTACAACAAGATTAAATCATATTTAGCTTTTTAGTTAATAACAAAAATAATGACATTTTCCGAGAATCATTAATGACATCTCCCCGAGTTCCTACTTCAGTGTATTCCAGACAACTGGGAACTCGAACAAAAACGAGCTCCTATTGTGAACAAAATCGTTTTGAAGGTCATATAACTCGTAATTTCATGGGGTGCGTTTGTAAATTTGCTCTGGCTATCTACTTCGATTTCAGAGCACTCGTCTGTGTGCCAGAGCGCAGAATAACTGATGAATTGACTAACGCTCAACATCCTGTTGAATATGCCATTTCAGTAAACCTTGGCAAAAAAAAAAGCGTAATTAAATTGTTGCCAGCAGCACAGTTACAGTCACCAACGCTCTGGATAACATGAAAACAGCCTAACCAGCTCGGCTAAAGAGCAAGAAAAATGGTCAGAGTGAGGTGTTCTCTCGTTTATGTCTGTAAGTAGCTAGCATGCTAACTTTAGCCAGTTAGCTTGGGTGCTTGACTGCCGTTGTGAGGTCAGAACGCTTGGATCAACCCTATTCATCAGCTCTGAACGCTCCGAGAGCAAAACGCTCTGAATTTACGAATGGACAATCTGACAATGCTTGGAATTTACTAACGCCAAGAGTGAATTTACTAACGCACCCCGTGTCGGCAACTCTGACCTCTATCTAGAGCTCCCACTTTCCGACCCGAAGATCACCTACGTCATGATTTTACCTATTACTTTTCCGATTCCCATTCGTCTTGAAAGCACCATATACAGTATGAACAGTCGCTCCCTGCCAGGCAATTAAACAAAATAAACATTATGAAGAAAGTGCACAACAGGTGAATTAATGTATGGAATAAACATATCTAAATTACTTATGTTCTGATGGTGCTATTTGAAGAGCAATTGTATTTACTTTAGGCCTATCACAAACAATCATCAGCCCTTATTATGACAAGAATTCCAGACATTCCAGCGAGTCTGACGGAGGGATTGAAATAAATTGTCTCTACCTTATTCTTTGTTATTCAACACATTATGAAATAGGATAGGATAGCCCAACACAAAACAAATAATCAGAAAGTCTCATGTTTTCTTTAATTTAATTTAAATGATTTAGTTGAATACATTTTTTGTTAAACTGGTGGACATGTCAACTCTCTTCCACATATACAATGGTCCTCCACAATGGCAGGCTGTTTTACTGTATCATTCTACATAGCTGTTATAGGCTAGCATCCTGGTTCAGTTCAATACCATGTGAAGGCTTTGGAGTTTGTAGACACGCCCCTACTCCCACTTCAACATTCTTTCCAAAGACCGTCTATCTGTGCAGCCAAAGGAACTACTTCATTGACTCCTACCAGCTGTGTGGAAAAGCAGGATCTACTCCATTAAAATAGTGGGTGAGTTGTAAGATATATTTTGCATGCATAATATAATGATTGTGCTTAACACATGGAGGATTCACAGACATGATAGTGCTTAACACATGGAGGATTCACAGAAATGATAGTGCTTAACACATGGAGGATTCACAGACATGATAGTGCTTAACACATGGAGGATTCACAGACATGATAGTGCTTAACACATGGAGGATTCACAGACATGATAGTGCTTAACACATGGAGGATTCACAGACATGATAGTGCTTAACACATGGAGGATTCACAGACATGATAGTGCTTAACACATGGAGGATTCACAGACATGATAGTGCTTAACACATGGAGGATTCACAGACATGATAGTGCTTAACACATGGAGGATTCACAGACATGATAGTGCTTAACACATGGAGGATTCACAGACATGATAGTGCTTACTCACCTTTTTCTTCTTGCATGCAGGAATCCTTTGATTTTAGCATATGCCTAAATAAAACTTCAAGCTAAACAGCCAGTCTGCATCTGCATGATTGTATTGCATTGCTGCATTGTACATTACTGCACATAATCCATGGAGGAAATGTGCTTAATGGGAAAACACCTTAACTTCAATGTCTTGTGGATATCTAAAACAATCAATTATTATCTTGTTTTTCATACATTTGTGCAGATAGGCTATGACTAACTGCATAACTAAGCAAACAAATAGCCTAGTCATATGTTAGTATCCTAGGAGGAGTAGAATGTCTGCATTAGGATAAAGCCTCAGGCTCTCTAACAGAACAAAGACATCATCTGTCTTGATTGGGACATATTGTGTTGAAGAGAGCCTCTGAGTAACAGAAGATGTAAACACGGAGTCCGCACCAGATTTAACAATGAGAGGGAGAGCGGAGGAAAGAGAGAGACGGGAGGAGTGTGTGTGAGAGAGAGAGAGAGAGAGAGAGAGAGAGAGAAAGAAAGAAAGAAAGAATGAAAGAAAGAAAGAAAGAAAGAAAGAAAGAAAGAAAGAAAGAAAGAAAGAAGGAGAAAAGATGTGTTAGTTCTTGCGTGAGAGTGAGTAAGAAAGAGCGTGAGAGAGAAAGAGAGAGCTTTGGCAATATCTACAAAATGTCCTGCCAATAAAGCATTTTGAATTTAAGAGAAAGTGAGTGAACATGGAAGAGGAGATGGTTGGAGGGACCACTCCAGGAGGACCAGTGGACTCAGAGGCCCAGAAACGGAGCCCCGAGGATGCGGTTCAGCAGGAGAGGGGCAAGTGGGCCAACAAGACTGAATTCCTGCTCTCCATGGCTGGTGAGATCATTGGCCTGGGCAACGTATGGCGCTTCCCTTATCTGTGCTACAAGAACGGAGGAGGTAAGTAAACCAGCACCTCCCCATCTATTGACTGTCAGAATAAACAGTAGGATTACAATGTCATGGTCTGAAAGCACTGAAACCAATGAAGAGTTTGTTCATATTTACAGGATGTTGACCCATGTGCAGCCCTTTTTGGAATAGCCTGAACAGAGCAGGGAGAGAAAGAAAGAAAGACAGCTGGTGTGTTGGTGTGAGAGAGTAATTGAACATCAGAGAATGAGAGAGAGTGTGTGAGAGAGTAATTGAACATCAGAGAATGAGAGAGAGTGTGTGAGAGAGTAATTGAACATCAGAGAATGAGAGAGAGTGTGTGAGAGAGTAATTGAACATCAGAGAATGAGAGAGAGTGTGTGTGAGAGTAATTGAACATCAGAGAATGAGAGAGTGTGTGAGAGAGTAAGTGAACATCAGAGAATGTGAGAGTGTGTGAGAGAGTAAGTGAACATCAGAGAATGAGAGAGTGTGTGAGAGAGAGAGACAGAGAGAGAGAAAGAAAGTGAGAGATAGAGGGATTAGATTAACCTGGAGAAGAGTCCCCTGAGCAAGCTGGTCCTGGGGCTCTGTTCACAAACACAAACAGACCCCACAGAGCCCCAGGACAGCAACACAATTAGACCCAAACAAATCATGAAAAAACAAAAAGATAATTACCTGACACATTGGAAAGAATTAACAAAAAAAGGGAGCAAACTAGAATGCTATTTGGCCCTAAACAGAGAGTACACAGTGGCAGAATACCTGACCACTGTGACTGACCTAAAATTAAGGAAAGCTTTGACTATGTACAGACTCAGTGAGCATAGCCTTGCTATTGAGAAAGGTCGCCGTAGGCAGACATGGCTCTCAAGAGAAGACAGGCAATGTGCTCACTGCCCACAAAATGAGGTGGAAACTGAGCTGCACTTCCTAACCTCCTGCCAAATATGTGACCATATTAGAGACAAATATTTCACAGACTCACAAAGAATACGAAAAACAAATAACATTTTGATTAACTCCCATATCTATTGGGTGAAATACCACAGTGTGCAATCACAGCAGCAAGATTTGTGACCTGTTGCCACAAGAAAAGAGCAGCCAGTGAATAACAAATGCCATTGTAAATACAACCCATATTTATGATGCTTATTTTTTTCCTCCCTTTTTGACTTGAACTATTTGCACATCATTACAACACTGTATACTGTATATACATAATAGGACATTTAAAATGTCTTTATTCTTTTGGAACTTGTGTGAGTGTAATATTTACTGTTCACGTTTTTTAAAATTGTATTGAGAGAAAGAGAGAGAGAGATAAGAAAGATGTTTCCCGAGGGAGTTGACTCTTGTGTCCGCTAACCCTGTGGGCGGAGCTTCACCTCTAATATTCTGTGAGCAACAAAAGATGTATGCATCCTAAAAAAAACAAGGATACCAGGCCTGCGATTGCTTTTGTGCTGCCTCAAAGGCTCTCTGTATCCACTGGAAAGTTCATTCATTTCCTTATGAAGGATATCTATTCAGCTGTCAACTCTTTTCATGGACTCGTAGCTAAAGAACATGTTCTAACTACTGTACAGCAATACCGCATCATCACACAACTGAAATGTCAATAAGCATTTCCTTGGTCTATTCACACAAAATGTTTTGTCATTCATCTCAATGGCTTTATCTTTGTATCCTTCCTGCTGTTCTATTTGACCATTTACCATAGTAACACACCTTTCATACAGTAAACACTCTTCTTCACTGGTGTTTTTAACCCTCCACAGGTGTCTTCTTTATCCCGTACTTTGTCTTCCTCTTCTTCTGTGGCATCCCTGTGTTCTTCCTGGAGACGGCATTGGGCCAGTACACCAGCGAGGGCGGGGTCACAGCCTGGAGGAAGATATGTCCCATGTTCGAAGGTGATCACTCTGTCTGTTCCTTACATTATTACATAATGGGCCAGTTCCCCAGACACAGATTTAGCCTATGGGGAATCTTCCAGGCAGGTCACCCATGATTACAAGTCCGTATTCGACATCCATCCATGTCTGAGGACGTTGGGAGATGATGTAGAAACCAGCCACTAGGGGCAACAGTGAGAGCTGTTACCTTTAAGTAGGTTTCGGTTTTGCTGGTTTTGCTAGTTTTGCTAGGGCGTTGTGGATGGGCGTAGGCATCTTCCTTTGGTTCCAAAAGTAACATGTTCGAATCCAGAAAGAAAGTGGTTTTTGATATTTTTGTTTTAAGTGTAACCCTAACCCTAACCCTAACCCTAACCCTAACCCTAACCCTAACCCTAACCCTAACCCTAACCTTAAGTATTCTGGAGTTAATGCCTAACCTTAAAAATACAGAGTTAATGCCTAAACTTAACCTTAAACACTTAAAAATGTGACATTTGGAACAGCTTCGAAATTTGATGTTTGACGTGAGACTGTGAGAGCTTGAAGCAGTCTTCTTTATTAATAGATGTCAAGTCCCCTGTTTTGGGGACCTGCGTGGTTCTGGTATCGTTTCCGACAGACATTTTCACTGATAAATTGATCTGTGGACACCATAGGTTGAAATGGCTTGCATTGAGCAGTAGCCCTGAATCTCACGGACACAGGAGTATATGTGGGGTGTCCCTCCTACCATTTTATTCGCTCTTCTGACTGTCCATCAACTCCAGGCTGAACCCTACATCACAGCCACTTACAACACATATGCCTGGAGTCCTTACATCGTAGCGCATCAGGAGAGAGGGGTTCCGTCGCTGTACCACATTCAGAGATCGATTTATTGACAGTAAATTAAAATAATTCATACATTTTAAACAAAAAAACGTTCTGCTTGTAACAGACGTACAAGATTGATATGAGATGAAAGGCAAGTTCCAAACAAGCTCACTGAGACGTTCACAGCGATGGGGGTAGACGTTTTGATCAAGAGAGACCTTTAGAAAATATTCACATTTTCTCTAACACTCAACATACAAATATGTATTTTACAGTTATAAGGAAGGTGAAATCTTATAGTTAGTTGTTGTATAATTTGATTATATTATATTTCGAAAGCGTGTATCATTTCAAGCCGTATTCATACAGTTCTATTGAATAGGAAATACACAATATAAAATATTTCGTATTTTCATATTTTCATGATATTTCTACTGTGTACTTCAGCTTGTATCTTCAAAAGTGACGACACCTCAGCAATGTATAACTATTCTTGCCAGAAAGGTGAGATTGTAACCTTCTTGGAGTAGGCAGCATTACTAGTTATAGTTCATGATAGTAATTACTTTTGGGGATTACGTAGATTACATTTTGGATTACATAACCGTTAAAATGGCTTTTTAGTGCAGGACTATCCATTATTTGTGTCAGGGAATCGGGCCTTATGCTAGTTAAAACAGGGATTCAAATGTGTTGTTTCAGGCTAAACTCATGAGAGGCTGCTGTATACAAAGACATTGATTGAAAACAAATACATTTCACATTTTCTATATCGAACTGTAATTTGCTAGGTATTAAGCAGGCTTTTGTTCCAGCCCAGTACTAAACACTCCCGATTCAACTTAACAAAGTCTCAATGACACGTTTGTTTATTTAGGTATTGTAGTGCTGGGCTGAACCAAAAGCCTGCACGCCCTGTAGTTCTCCAGATCCATGGTTTGACCACTGTGCTAAGTTACTAAGTTATTTAAAGAACGGTCACCCTATCAAATGTTAACCTGCCTTTGCTTTTCCGTCTATAGGAGTGGGAATTGCATCCCAAGTGATTGTGGCGTACTTGAACATCTATTACATAGTGGTGCTAGCCTGGGGTCTGTTCTACCTATTCAACTCCTTCAGGAATCCACTGCCCTGGTCCACCTGTGACAATGAGTGGAATACTGGTACAAGAACTGAACACAGACACAGACACACACGTAGACATAGACACACGTGCACGTATGCATGTGCACATACTTACTTACTCAAACTGTCTCTCTCTCTCTCTCTCTTTCTCTCTCTCTCTCTCTTTCTCACTCTCTCTCTCTCTTTCTCTCTCTCTCTCTTTCTCTCTCTCTCTCTCTTTCTCTCTCTCTCTCTCTCTCTCTCTCTCTCTCTCTCTCTCTCTCTCTCTCTCTCTCTTTCTCTTTCTCTCTCTAACATTCTCACAGAGAACTGTCATAATTTGAGTTCCATGTTGTTGAACCCACACCTCTCCCAGTTGGACTCAGACTGGTCCTTCCTTCACAACCAGACTGAATATAATGACTACAATATGTTGAGGTAGGCCTTTTTGTACTTTGAAGATATCAGATACATTGGGTGTTGATGAGGTGCAGTCATGCAGACATTGAGATTACTGTATTGTGGTTCCTTTTGCTATTTCTCACTGCTTTTTCATTAGTTTACCCCCCACTTTCTCTTTCAGTAATGAAACCATGAAGATCACGTCTCCCGAGGAGGAGTTTTGGGCGTAAGTTTGAAACCAATCATAACTTCTGAAATACACACGCACACACACGCACACACACATACTGATAGTGATGATGATGAGTCATGCTGACAGACAATATAGGGCCCACCCAACGGCCCAGCAGCCCAGTAGAACACCGGGTAAGGGAAATTAGCCAATTACAGCCCGGAGGGAACCATAAAACAACCAATTAGAGTGCTCGATAAGGATTATTTTGTGTTCAAATTCAGTGTTGTTGTTTTGTCAGACTAGTCTGGTGATTTCGTAATAGGCCATGGTTCTTCCCACATGATACATTCCTGATGGGGTTTCCGGGTGGTGCAGGATTGGGAAATGGGCTGAGAACAGCACTCTAAAGCGTTTTCTTCTAAATGAGAACAATATGTGTCCTTTCTTTGGGGTTCAAAGCCTAAACTAAAACCCTCTAAACTAAACTGGGGAAAATGGAACATCTGTATCTATCATGCCGATGCTATTTTGTCTCTGTATTCGTGCAGAGGCTCCATATGGAGACTATAAAGTTGGGAAAAGAACACATGTCTTTCTGTCGGGTCGGCTGTCGCTGTGAATTTGTTTAGGTTAGATTTGTGTGGGGAGAGGATCTCTGAAATAAAACACCATGTCTAAGATGGTATGTAGTACATAGAGGGTCATGCTATTGGGATTTGACGTAATTTGATGAGTGGGTTAATTCTGCATGGTTACTAGGTTAAAACAGAAACAACTAAAAGGGTTAAGTTTAGGGTTACGGTTTGGGGAAAGCATAAAACTAAATAATAATGAAATAAAAAGCGCTGTTTCCATTTATCATCATCATTACTCTCCCTTGTTGCTAAACATTTGTGAACTGCCGTGGCGCCATGGTCTAAACGTCTTACTGACCAGCCTGGCGTGTGTGTGTGTGCATTCATGTATGTGTGTGTGTGTGTGTGTGTGTGTGTGCATTCGTGTGTGTGTGTGCATGCGTCCTTACATATGTGTGTGTGTGTGTGTGTGTTGTTCCCCAGTCGTCGGGTGTTGAGGACGTCAGATCATGTGTCTCTGGGTGCTGTACATTGGGACCTGGCTCTCTGTCTGCTGCTGGCCTGGATCATCTGTTACTTCTGCATCTGGAAGGGAGTCAAATCTACAGGCAAGGTGAGCTGGCAGCCTCCCATACAGCCTCCCATGTGTGTGTGTGTGTGTGTGTGTGTGTGTGTGTGTGTGTGTGTCTGTGTGTGTCTGTCTGTGTGTTCAAGTGTATCTTCAATTGTGACCACAGGTGGTGTACTTCACAGCAACGTTCCCCTACCTGATGCTCTTCATCCTGTTTATCCGAGGTGTGACTCTACCAGGGGCTGGAGAGGGCATAAAGTACTATCTCTGGCCTCAAATGACCAAGATCTTGGAACCTGGGGTAAGACTGATGGGACAGGGATGATAGTAGGGAGGAAAGATGTAGTAGGGAGGAAAGATGGTAGTAGGGAATAAAGATGGTAGTAGGGAATAAAGATGGTATTAGAGAGGAAAGATGGTAGTAGGGAGGAAAGATGGTAGTAGGGAATAAAGATGGTAGTAGGGAGAAAAGATGGTATTAGAGAGGAAAGATGGTAGTAGGGAGGAAAGATGGTAGTAGGGAGTGAAGATGCTAGTAGGGGGAGAAGATGGTAGTAGAGAGGAAAGATGGTAGTAGGGAGTAAAGATGGTGGTAGGGAGGGAAGATGGTAGTAGTGAGGAAAGATGGTAGTAGGGAGGAAAGATGGTAGTAGCGAGCTAAGATGGTAGTAGAGAGGAAAGATGGTAGTAGGGAATAAAGATGGTAGTAGGGAGGAAAGATGGTAGTAGGGAGGAAAGATGGTAGTAGGGAGTAAAGATGGTGGTAGGGAGGGAAGATGGTAGTAGAGAGGAAAGATGGTAGTAGGGAGGAAAGATGGTAGTAGGGAATAAAGATGGTAGTAGGGAGGAAAGATAGTAGTAGGGAATAAAGATGGTAGTAGGGAGGAAAGATGGTAGTAGCGAGGAAAGATGGTAGTAGAGAGGAAAGATGGTAGTAGGGAATAAAGATGGTAGTAGGGAGGAAATATGGTAGTAGGGAGGAAAGATGGTAGTAGAGAGGAAAGATGGTAGTAGAGAATAAAGATGGTAGTAGGGAGGAAAGATGGTAGTAGGGAGGAAAGATGGTAGTAGGGAGGAAAGATGGTAGTAGGGAGTGAAGATGGTAGTAGGGAGGAAAGATGGTAGTAGGGAGGAAAGATGGTAGTAGGGAATAAAGATGGTAGTAGGGAGGAAAGATAGTAGTAGGGAGGAAAGATGGTAGTAGCGAGGAAAGATGGTAGTAGGGAGGAAAGATGGTAGTAGGGAGGAAAGATGGTAGTAGGGAGGAAAGATGGTAGTAGGGAGTGAAGATGGTAGTAGGGAGGAAAGATGGTAGTAGGGAGGAAAGATGGTAGTAGGGAATAAAGATGGTAGTAGGGAGGAAAGATAGTAGTAGGGAGGAAAGATGGTAGTAGGGAGGAAAGATGGTAGTAGGGAGGAAAGATGGTAGTAGGGAGGAAAGATGGTAGTAGGGAGGAAAGATGGTAGTAGGGAGGAAAGATGGTAGTAGGGAGGAAAGATGGTAGTAGGGAGTGAAGATGGTAGTAGGGAGTGAAGATACTAGTACAGAGGAAAGATGTTCTCTAGCATTTTCTCTCTCTCTTTCTCTGCTCACAATGCCAAAGCGGAACTGGGATCTTAGCAAGAAAAGCAAACCAAGACCTTTAGAGTTAAACAGTAACCCGAACACACCATAACATCAACACACAGTAACAAAAACACCATCCTCCCGGAGCAGGATGAAGTTGCCCCTAGACGCTGATCTTGGGTCAGTTTTCTATTTTCCCCACTCATTTATTTAAGATACTCTTTGGTCGTAGACCAATGACCGAACGTCAATGGCAATGGTCAAACAATCAGGCATTCAGACGATTTCTTTAGGTGCCAGAGAGTCCCATAAAAGAGACATTCTTTGGTATGGATTACCTTTGACCTTAGTACAACATGGCATGTGACCTGATGCCTTCTGGGGGTCCGGTGTCGCGGTCCCTGGAGAGGTCAAGCCTCGTTTCAGGGGTCAACTATCCTCCAACTTTGCTTCCTGTTGTGTGGGGCTCGTTGGATCAGGAGTAGGCTCAAAAAGGGTGCAAACTGAGACAAATGAAGCCTGCTGGGTATTTGGGAAGTGTCATGAACTGTTGTGAGTTTGTTTCTTTGTATCATATTTCAACCAGTCTATTTTAAACGGAAACGTGTTGTTTTTCCGTAGAGCGAGCAGGACGTCAACATTGGGGGAGGGTGAATAATATTATGTTAATTAACCTTGTGGCTAAAACACTGATTCTCAAATAACTAAATTACTGTACAACATCATCTTTCCAGGTATCCCAGCAAACATACGCTAAGACAGATGTGTCATATCATGTGCGGACAAAAGGATAGTCACAAACCTAACATCTTTAAGTTCAGAGGTGTAGGGTGTGAGAAAAGTTGCTAAAGCAATTAGAGACCTGGGGGAGGATTGAGAGGAGGACGGGGGCGCTGGCGTGGGAATCCCCAGTTACTTCGACTGGAACGGTGGCCAGATGAATGCACTTCAGGGTCCGGGTGATGATTGGTTATGTAACTCTGTGTCCCGACACAGCTGAAGAACAGACCAGGGAGAAAATGTGTGTTCGACTGCATGCCATGTGTTTTATTTTGGATTTGGGGAAGAAGTCTGGAGTGAGGGTTGTGGATTAGTTTAGAGGTCTGTGTATGAACAGAGAGAAGAGGGTTCGAGGTCTGTGTATAACAGAGAGAAGAGGTTTAGAGGTCTGTGTATAAACAGAGAGAAGAGGTTTAGAGGTCTGTGTATAAACAGAGAGAAGATGTTTAGAGCTCTGTGTATAAACAGAGAGAAGAGGTTTAGAGGTCTGTGTATAAACAGAGAGAAGAGGTTTAGAGGTCTGTGTATAAACAGAGAGAAGAGGTTTAGGGGTCTGTGTATAAACAGAGAGAAGAGTTTTAGAGGTCTGTGTATAGATAGAGAGAAGAGGTTTAGGGGTCTGTGTATAAACAGAGAGAAGAGGTTTAGAGGTCTGTGTATAAACAGAGAGACGAGGTTTAGGGGTCTGTGTATAAACAGAGAGAAGATGTTTAGAGCTCTGTGTATAAACAGAGAGAAGAGGTTTAGGGGTCTGAGTATAAACAGAGAGAAGAGGTTTAGAGGTCTGTGTATAGATAGAGAGAAGAGGTTTAGGGGTCTGTGTATAAACAGAGAGAAGAGGTTTAGAGGTCTGTGTATAAACAGAGAGAAGAGGTTTAGGGGTCTGTGTATAAACAGAGAGAAGAGGTTTAGAGGTCTGTGTATAAACAGAGAGAAAAGGTTTAGAGGTCTGTATAAACAGAGATAAGAGCTTAAGGGGTCTGTGTATAGACAGAGAGAAGAGCTTTAGTGGGCTGTGTATAGACAGAGAGAAGAGTTTAAGGGGTCTGTGTATAGACAGAGAGAAGAGTTTAAGGGGTCTGTGTATAGACAGAGAGAAGAGCTTTAGTGTGCTGTGTATAGACAGAGAGATGAGTTTAAGGGGTCTGTGTATAGACAGAGAGAAGAGCTTAAGGGGTCTGTGTATAGACAGAGAGAGGCGAAATGAAGGGGCCATCCCAGCTGGCTGTGGTAGTATGTGGATTATACTGGGATGGATAATGGACTTTGTTATGGGGCAGACTGCAGGCCTCCCAGGCCCTATCGCCCTCCTGCTAACACTAACCAGATGCTGCTATGAGTGGGTCTGCTGAGGGTCTGCTGAGAGGGTTGATGTTGTCAACACACACACATAGGAAGTGCAAGCAGACACAGGCAGCCATACATACACACAAACACGCACATGAACGGACACACAGATGGATGTCGGCCTGAGAAAGACAGTAGAGCGCCCAGATTATTGGCCCTAGACAAACCGGATGTTACACAAGTTGTAGTTGATTGTTGTCAGCTTTGACAGAGAAATTTATCCAATGTTTTATGGGTCTACAGGAGATGTATTTGATGAAAACCACATGGTTCTGACCGGTTTTTGTTTACTTTAATGAGTGAAAGTAGCTGAACATGTGACAGTAAAATAGATATTCTTTCTTCCCGTACTCTGCCCCCCTCATTCTCTCTTTCTCTTCTCCC